>NC_056734.1:192101146-192298646 GCF_019279795.1 Protopterus annectens
GGAGGAGGTCCTGGCCTGGGCACTGGTGCCAGGTACACTCGTCAGCTGAGGTGGGAGAGGTGGGTCCGCTGGAACCCGCCTTCCCTGTTGTCCTATGTTTAGCAGTATTTTATGGCATTTTGGGTTAGTAACAAACAACACCATTCAAAATTAGTTGTAACAGCATGCATCAGTATTCCCATTAACCAAACACCCATGAATTCCGAACATTGAGCAGCAAGCATAATACATGCATATTTAGAACAACAGTGCACATTCCAACAGCATGCAGGGTTGATTAGTGGCAACAGGCCATCAGGTTTGGATATGTGAACAGGGCACATGCATCAACGTACATGCAGATATGTATAAACCAACAGGACAAATGTCCATGGGAATTAATTGTGAATACACATACCCAATTTAGTGTGGAATGGCATAATTTGTGAAAATAGGGTAGGGTGGAGAAATATTACATTAACAACTTAAACTACCTATACATATACTGTACATTCCTAGTAGATGTAGATATATATCCCCTACATGTATTAGTACAGTTTCCTGTATGTAACCTTAGGAATGTTGGTGATGGGGATGTTACTGCTACAGTAATATACATTCCATTTTTATTCATATATGTTCATATCTGGCTGTGTTCAGGTACAGCATCCTGCTACATTTGATTTATATGGGTCTAGACAACTGTGGATGTTCAACATTTTATACAACCATACTATTTCCATAATGCAAGGGCACAGCAACATATCCAATTTATGGGACGGACACAGTACATGTTCTGTATTTTATTTAACACATTACACTCTTTGGTTGTGGCTGTCTCATTCATTTCATAATGTAGTGACTGCAGTATACCTTTATTCCAGACTTATTACAGCTTTCTTGGTGGCTTCAAACTGTCTTTCTCACACTCTCTCAATTGTTTTATATTTACATTTCAGACTGGTACTTAATTCTAGGCTTTATTAACATGTATTACAGGTTTACAACAACCCTTTCCAGCTGACTCACTTATTTCATATGGCAAAATTTACAAGGATGTATTTGACACTTGTCTATCCTTTGTTGATTGATTACCACTCATTTTCTGGCTGCAGCAGTTATCTGATATTACAGTACAGGTGGACACTTCTATTTGAGACTTGTTTAATCTTTATTACTGAATTGCACAACACTATTTTTCAGGCTGCATCACTTATCTAATCTTACAATACTAGCAGAATCTTTCTTCTAGGCTTATTTGACCTTTATTACTGGGTTACAACACTGAACTCTTTTACAATCTGTCTCACTTATATTCTATGACAATACCAGCTAAATAATTACTAACCTGCCTGGTGGCGCAACCTCAGCAGCCTATCAGCATAGGCTCGCTGATTCGTGGAACAAACACCTGCAGCTGTAATATAAAGAAAGTAATATTGGAACATACGTCTCCATACTATAGGCTAGGATAGCATTTCTTACATACTTAATTACATGGATACTTACTCAGTAGTGGGGCGTTGGGCATTTGGTGGGCCTCCTGGATCCAACGGTTCAGTTGGTCCTCCTTCCGTCGCTTCAGGTCCGGATGGTGGTGATGGACCTGTTCACCAGTCCTTGGAATGCCTGTGGCACTGGTAAGATCATGTGCCAACTGGTTTCACGCCTCTGCCTTGTACGCACCCCAGTGAGCCTGGCCCTGCATGAGTTGTGCTTCATGATCATGGACTAGGAGCCAAACCATATATTTTGACTCCTCAACACCCCACCTTTGTGCTCTAAAGTGACTTCCCTCTCCTGCACCTGCCATTCTGACTGCAAATGGGTACCACAATCAGTTATGCTGTGAATTCCCGCCTATGGGGCTTATATATGCCAGTTTTCCCGCACTTATCTGTGATTGGCCATTTTGGATATTTATCAGCTTGAAAAAACCTGCTTTGTCATGCTTATATTTCCATTCATTCCTATATATATGCTAATACTACATTTCTCAGTACAACTGTCATGGCTTAGTGGTAAAGTACTTTGACTATGGTGCACAGTATCCCAGGTTCGACCCTGGGCATTGCTTTTTTATTTTACTACTGTCTAGACAGGCTAGGAGGTGTGTCTGTGTAAAGGCAGCTTTGATACAGCTTGCCCAATGTTGCCCGACGGTAAGCTGGTTGGTGTGCTGCGCAGCTTCGCGCAAACGGCTCATGCTGGGTAACGCATTATTTAGCTATGAGCACTCATATTACACTCGGTGCAGTGCTGCTGAACTACGGGCACTCATTTTAAGTGTGGTAAAGCACTGCTCAACTCCGGGCACTCATATTATACCTGTTAAAGTGCTGCTCACCTACGGGCACTCATATTAAGCTTGTTAAAGCGCTGCTCATCTATGGACACTCATATTACGCTTGTTAAAGCGCTGCTCACCTACGAGCACCCATATTCAGCTTGCTGAAGCCTTACTAAGCTATGGGCAATTCTGATCCTTTTTTTATATTTTATTATGTTGGATTTCTTCAAAAATACATGGCCCATTTCATTACATTTTATTTAAATTATAGTTATATATATATATATATATATATATATATATATATATATATATATATATATATATATATATATATATATATATATATATATATATATATATATATATATATATATATATATATATACATATATGTGTCAGGGGATTGTTTCATGCTTATTTAAATAAAAATGGAATATGATGTTGTGGGGGCTCGAACCGTGACTACCTCCTCTTTGGCCAATGTCTCTACGGCTACGCTATTGCTACTTGGCGTAATTTGCATATTTAGATCTTATATGCTTTTCAATGTCTGCTAACTGTGGCTGAGCAGAGGGCATACCCGCACAAACGAGCGCAACTACGGGCAAACATTTTGGACATTATAAAAAAAAAATTAAACTAATATTTTTACGTTTTACATTACAGTTGGGTTTATAGTCTGTGAGGGCATGTGGTGTTGTGTTCCTTGACATTTCTGCGGACTCGCTCCTGGGTGTTTACTTTCAGGACTCTGACTCTTCTGGGGGCATGTCTCTTTGCAGAACTCGGCATTTGGACACGCCCCCTACTTTCCTACATGGACCGTGTTAGCCTAGGGTACGATTCAGCATGCCCTCATGAATATGCATGGCATGCTGATGTCATACCGTTAGACTGCAGCCTCCGTGTAAGACATATTAACTCTTACACGGAGGTTTCGTGAATCCGGCCCAATGTTTCATGACAAGAAAAAGTGCAAAAAAGGAATGGCATGTTACCAAATGGACAGAACAAGAAAAAATGGAATTGGAAAACAAGATTTATTTATATGAATTATATTATTTATAGGAATTAAATAAGGTACTTCACCATGTTAATTTATAGCCAGTTTTAGGATCAGCTGGAATAGGATACCAGCTTTATAAAAATGTTACAGATTGGCAGCAAAAATACTTCATAAAAGTTATTAATGAGTGGTTAAATGAAGGTTTTATATATAAAGATTTATGCAGTGGTATATATTATATTTGTATGGGAAAGAGGAAGATAAAAATAAAATTTAAACCTGAAGACCTATTGCATAATGCAGATTATAAGTTTTTATGAATATAATTCAGATGAGAATGGAAGGTAAATTGAAAAGTATTATAGAAGATAGCATATATACTTTAAAGGGAAAACGGATGTCAGAAATTATTATTTATAGTGAGGGAAATCATAGATGACATTATAAACAGGACTGATAAGATCAATATCATGATAGGAGATTTAAATAAAGCTTTTGATATGGTACAACATGAACTTTTGTAGACAATTATGGAAAAGTAAAACATTAGTTAACAAATTAAGAATGTTTGTTGTTCTGTATATAATAAACATAGAGTAACAATTTTAGTGAATGGATGGTTAAGCAAAGAAATAGATATAAATAATGGCATACATCAGAGATGGCTTATGAGTAGTATATTATCTGCATTGGTTATGAATGTGTCAGAGATGTAAATTTGTATATGACAGATGCTACTTATAATACTACTGGAGATATAAAAATTCCAGCCGTCTTTACTTATGCAGATAATATTATATTATTATGTTAGTTACAAAAAATAAAGTCTGGATGGAAGAGGTTATATGTTGATAATAGGTATGACCTTAAATAAAGAAAAAAGTAAAGCATTGGATGATATGGTACAAATAGGAGTATATTTCTCGATGAAAAAAAAACTCTGTGTTAGGAATAAGATTTAGGGACAATTCATTTGCATGTTTAGCAAGTGTTTATATGTTGCCAATAATCTATGAAAAAGAAATACTACAAATATTTCTATTCTTTTATATGGGGTTCAAGATTGAATCCAGTGAAGAGAGTATTTTAAATGGAAAAGGAAGATGGATGTTTAGGATTAATAAACCCAATTGTTTATGCTACTTGTATGAATTTGTATAAAGTTTTGTTTTGGAATAAATGATACAAATAAAAAGTTGGTAGTAACTATACTAAAGTCCAAATATAAGCAGCACTGGGATATGTTAAACATTTAAAAGAGGAAAAGCATGCTTAAATGAAATAATGAGATGTTATCAGGAAAAAAATATGTATGGAAAATAAAAATTGATAAAACTCAAAATGAGAGGAAAGTGGGATATAAAATATCTTGATACACTATTATTATATTAATCTTTGGGGTGAGCTAGTGAGTGAAAAAGTTAAAGCTATACAAGTACGAAAAGCATGGTGTTATAAGTGAGTAGAATGTCAAGATTTTTTATGGAGATTAGTGATTAATAAATTACCAGTCAAGGGAAATATGCCATATAAAAAAATCAGTGAAAGAGTTTGTATATATTGTGGTAAAGATGAAACTACAGAATATATTTTCTTACAATGTATGTAAGCTGCAAAATTGTAGGAGAACTTGTATAAAGAAAGATTCTTTGATTTAGGAGATAAATGAAATAAATATGGATATGATTCTGTATGGATATTATAGACATACAAATAAGGAATGTTTTAGTAAAATAGATAAAAGATTATTTTATGTTGTATGGACCATTTGGAATGAAAGACTGCATGAAATCATGTTTAATGGTAAATGGAGACTAGCAGTCATTTTAAGAAAAATTAGATGGTATTGTGGAAAAAGTAGTGGGATTCAAATAAGGTTTAACATAATGAATGGTAAGATATCTAAGACTGTATGACAATAATAGAAAGGAATGGAAATTTGTGTACTATATAAATTTGTAAATATGTAAATATAAAAGTTTGTAAATTGTATTGTACATAATGTTTTTAAGTAAAGGACCCTTACTATTTTTATAAATGTTGTGGGGTCTTTTACATCCACTTGAGCTACCACCAGTTCAGGCAAATGGGGCCTTGGTTTAATGTCTGGGCTATATACATGTGCTGAAGGATCATTTAAAGTGGTGCACAAAGCTAAGGCTGCTGTTTCGCAAATTCTGAGCTTCAGCTATCTGTCATCAGATGGTGACTATAATAGAAACAGTCATATGCCCTGGAGTGAAGCAGAGTCATTTTAATAGTGATGCCTAAAGCGTCTCTATAATAAATGTACCCACTGGAAGCCTGTGCATGGTAAAGAAGAGTGAATAACAAGGTACCCAAAAACTGAACCCTGAGGCACTGCACTCCCCATATGGCAAGCAGATGATAATATGATACCAGATACCCCCCCTCAAGAATTGTCCAGAATGTCATAAGACAAACCACTCTAAGATGGTTACAGAGATACCACATCTATGTATCTTAAAATGTGCATTCAATGACTAATTGAACAATCTCATTAAAACAAGACTGTAATGTGACAATATTAACACCATACATTTTTCTGACATCCTTGCTAAGAAATTAAGATAGGCTCTATTCCCTGTTGTTCCTTATTAGGAATTCTGTTACTGTTAAAGCTGCTTAATTTGCTATTCTACAACTGGACACTGAACACTTGATTAATATCCTTTAAACAAAATTTTCACTGTGCCAACTCTGTTAGAAAGTTACCAGCATTCTAGCCCAGTTATGATTCTTTTCACTTATTATACAAGCAGTATAAATGCTGTTGCTATCTATTAATAGCTTAACTAAAGCTGACTTTGTTTTTTTTCTTTTTTTCATATTCTCTAGTGCATTCACCGTGACCTAGCTGCCAGAAATATTTTGGTGAGCAATGGACGAGTTGCTAAAATCTGTGATTTTGGACTAGCCAGAGACATAATGAATGATACTAACTATGTTGTCAAAGGCAATGTAAGTAATAATTTTCTATTAATATGCATATTCAAAAAGTTAGCATTGTTATTTTTGGGCTGCTTTTGACACAATGTCATACCATGAACAATGTTTCTACTATTTAGAATAAAGTACTTTTTTAACTACTGTCATATAGTGCAATGACTAAAGTGGCTGCAGCTTGGCAAAATCAGATGTAGTTAGAGGCCCATGGTGAAGTTTTGACCAGAATAGGATTGTTAGAGAAGAGGGAAAAACTCTTTTTCAGGTCCAGCTATTGGATGAGTTTTTCAGTGAGTTCTTCACTTTTACCCTGATTGCTTTCATCCAAATAACGTACTCTCTATATAATCTGTAAGTACTGGGGGAAACTTAAAAAACATGTGTGCACATGTGTGTTTGTGTATATGTGTGTGTGTGTGTGTCTGCTTGTGATTACGTGCATGTGTGTATTGTGTTTACATGTATGAGAATGTGTTTCAACAATATATTTTCAAAGATATGACATTTCTGTGATCCAACCTTTCAATATTATGAATTGAGTGAAATATTGTCAACAAAGATAAACAAAAAACAAAATTAATAAATTGTTCTACAGTTGTGTATATTTGTGTTTTGTTTGTGTGTGTGTGAGTGTGGGGGGGGTTAATGTAGGGGGTTACCCATGGCTGCTGTGGTTTAGCCATGAGGGGTGAAGCCAGAATAATAGATTCATAGGAAATACAAAGCAATTCAGTCTTGTGACAATTTACACGTTGCCAGTACCCACCTTAGGACCATACCTCCTCTTTCAAGTAAGCCTAGGTCAGTCAAGCCAGGGGTGAATTTGTACACATCCAATTAATTATTCACTTCCCATTTGAGGGAATATAATGAATCACACTGCTTAATTTGCAGAGAGCATCTATTTCAGAGGTAAGGAAGGAACTGTGTGATGAATCCATCTCTCCATCATGATTTATTTATATGCTGATGAAGATTTAGATCCCTACTTTTGATCTATATGAAACTTAATAAAACAACAGTGATTTAAGTCTTATGTGATAGCTTAGAGGTTTTTAAAGTTAATAATCTCATGTCTTTCCAGTTATTTGACATGTCTAGTGAGGTAGATTCTGAAGGTTAAGACAAAAAAATGAGAAAAAGTCTCTCTCATCAATTTGAATAGACAACTAAGAGGACTAATTATGCAAACAAAGGAACATTTGAGATTAAGATAGTGTCCCAGGACAAGGATGATCATAAGGTCTTCTTCAGCTATGTCTATTTCAGAGGTGAGGAAGGAACTGTGTGATGAATCCATCTCTCCATCATGATTTATTTATATGCTGATGAAGATTTCTATCCCTACTTTTGATCTATATGAAACTTAATAAAACAACAGTGATTTCAGTCTTATGTGATAGCTTAGAGGTTTTTAAAGTTAATAATCTCATGTCTTTCCAGTTATTTGACATGTCTAGTGAGGTAGATTCTGAAGGTTAAGACAAAAAAATGATAAAAAGTCTCTCTCATCAATTTGAATAGACAATTAAGAGGACTAATTATGCAAACAAAGGAACATTTGAGGTTAAGATAGTGTCCCAGGACAAGGATGATCATAAGGTCTTCTTCAGTTATGTCTAAAACCTCATGCACAGCACACAACAGTGTGCCGATCTGCTGCTAAACAGAGCCATGTTCATGGAACCAGGAGATATAGCAAATCATCTGCCTAACAAATTCAGCTCCAACTTCACCCCCATGCTCACTCCCAGCTAACCCCCAGGAAATACCATCTAACATACTCCTCCAATTATCACTAAGGAGCGGGTCTTAAAGGCTCTCTCTAAAGCCAAGAATACAGCTTCAGTTATAAGCAAAAAACACGGCAACAACCAGAAAGAGAACAAACCAAATGAGTGCACCAAAACTTTTACACTTTCATCTCTCTAACTTCATCAGAATGACTTCCAAGAAATGAAAATCATTATATACTCACACAGACCAATAAAAAGCTTGAACAGTTAACACTTCAATAAAATAAATTATTCATCATTTTATACAAAAAATTCTTAAATATACATAAAACTTGTGTGCACATCCTAACAACTATTTTATTTTAATCTTTTTTAATTTCTCCAAATCTTTTTGGTTTCTAATACTATGATGAGAATGGACCCCATTCCTAAGTCAAAGTACTTTTAAAGTTCATGAAATTAGTATTGTTTCAATCTTTGATGTCACTCAGAAGTGCTCTTTGCAGCACTCGCAATGTGCCCAGTAATGAGTCCTTCTGCAATTCGTATAGGGTTACATAGATTGGTAACATATCTAAATACGATTGTAAATTCTTTTTTATAAGACCCACTGCTCCAACTACTATTGGAACCATCTGGGTATCTTTCTTCCACATTGCTCTCATTTCTGCCTGCAGATCTTGATATTTTAGAACTTTGTATCTCTCTACATGCAAGACACTGTAGTCACTGGGTGTAGCAATTTCAATGATCAATGCTACTTTTGCCTTCTTTTCTTGGACCACTATATCCGGTTTTCTAGCATCTATCTTTTGAACTGTTGGTAATGGGTGATCCCATGTGATATAAACTTCATCATTTTCTATGATGCTTTGTGGCTTATGTTTGCAGTGTTTTTCAGCCACTTCAAAACCATAATGTTTACAGAATCCTCAGTGCAACAGTCTTGCCACATTATTATGCCTTTCAGTATACAGTCCTTCTGCCATTAATATGTCACACCCAGCAATGAGGTGTGCAACTGTTTCCAATTCGGTTTTACAAAACCTACATTTGTCTTTTTCTACAACATGTTCAATGGACTTTCTAAACCAGCATGTATGTAGCCCACTATCTTGGGCTGCCAATATTAACCTTTCATCTCTTGGTTTGAATTCGCCTCTCCTTAACCATTTCTGTGTTCGTTCCTAATTAACATGAGGGTCCTCCAGAAGATTTCTATACTTGGGAACTATATTTATGCTTTTTCCACATTTCTTGCCTTCTCATCTGGTCCTTCACCTTATATTCTTTCTTTTGTTTTTAGGCACATTCAGTTGCTGCCTGATTTGTATCTACTTCTGGTTTGATTTCTATTCCTGCTTGATGCTGATATGCTTCTGCTAAATTAAGCAGAGAAGTGATATTAGATTTATTCTCCTCATGTTTCAAGACTTTCATTACATTTGGGTCTTGTGAGGTCAGCAGATATGTGTGGAGTCGCATGATTGCAGATCTACACATGTAATCAATTTCAAGGAGGCCCATCCCTTCTCTGGAACGGGGAATATATAATCTTGGTATACACTGATTTTTATAAATCATTTGGTGAGCATGAAGCATCCTTCTTGTTTTCCTGTCTAATTTATCCAACATGTTTTGAGGCTAGTCAGTCACTACAAAACTGTAAGTTAGGACTGGAAGAGCAAATTAGTTTATAGCCTGAATGTTGTTCCTAGATGTCAGCACTGTTTTCAGAAATAATTTAAGTCTTCTAAAGTATCCCTTACTAAGTCTTATTCATGTTTATGCTTTATTGTTGATCCTTCATCAATTCCCAAATATTTATGCACTTGCTCTTGCCCAAGTTCTTTTATATCACATTCTTGTCCCAAACTGATGTTTTCCTGGTACTGCAGTTTTCCTGCTTTAAAGTTGATTTTGCACACTTATCAAGACCAAATGACATTCTTATTTCATCTGAAAAAGCTTTGACAACCTGTAGCTGTGCTTTTAGTTCCTGATCTGATGAGTTATACAGTTTTAAATCATCAACAAAGAAAAGATGAGAAGTCTTTACACTTTGTTGGTTTTATGAGCCAATTTGTAGCCATGGCCTAAGTTGTTAAGTAAACAGTTTAATGGGTTAATGGCAAGGCAGAATAGCAATGGTGACAGAGAGTCACCCTGGGATATCACCCTTTGAATTTTTATCTCTGGGATAATAATCTGTCCTTTATCGTGGCTTAATTGCAAAGTGGTTTGCCACTGTTTCATGGTCACTGTAATATAGTCGATCACTGTAGGGTATATCTTATACATTTTAAGCACTCTTTTATCCATGAATGTGGGATACTATCAAATGCTTTTTTGTAGTCAGTACATGCCATACTTACATTCTTCTCCTTTTTACAGTTCTCCACTATGACTTTATTTAACAACAAATGATACTTTGTTCCATATGTCTTTCTTTTATTGCCCTTTTGTTCTACTGCCATAACTGAGTTTTATTCTAAATGACTATAAACTCTGTCAGCATCAATTCCCCCAGTATAGTTTATACGTCATTGGAAGGCAAGTTATTGGTCTATAATTTTTAGGGTAGCTTGCAGATTCACTCTTAAGAAGGAGCATTATTTTGCCTGTTGTTAGCCAGGTTGGTGTCTGTTTGGGGTGCACATATAAATAGTTCTTACTCATGGCTAAATCCTCGTGCAAAGATGTTAATACTTTTAACCAAAAGTTAGGTACTGCATCTGAGACTGGGGTTTTCCAATTAGAGGCTTTTTTTAACTTTATCTCAATCTCTCTGGCTGTTACTTCATCCCATTTCATATCCTGCACCTTTAAACTTCTTATTCTTTCTTTTACTTCTGTCCATTTAGCATCTTTGTTATGGTCCACAGGATCTTCATAGATACTTCTCCAAAATGCATCTACTTCCTCCTTTTTTGTCAGTCTTTCAATTCTTTTTACCTTATTTCCCTATTCTCTATAAAACTTTTTTGGGGTCATCAATAAATTGCTTATTTTGTACTTTTCCTTTATATTTATCTGTGTATCTTCTAAGTTTTTCTGCTTATGATGAAATTTTTAGTTTATTTGCGATAGTGCATGACAGATCCTGGTCTGTTCTAATACTGTGCATTGCTTTAATCACATCTATCTTTCTCAGTATTTTTGTTGATCTATTCCCTCTTGTATAGTCTTCTAAGAGTGACACATCTTGTCTTAATTGCTTTATAGTTTTCTCTAGTCAATACCTCCATGATGGTATTCAAATTCTCCCCTTCCTTTCTCTCACTACTCTATGTTCTTGTGGTAGAACTTTATCAGTAATTAATTTAGCAGCAAAGTAATATATCCTGTTTACTTCTGTTATATCACATGGATCTCTATGGACAGTTCTAATTTCTGCATTCATTTGTTTTATCAGACTTCTGACGTTTTGGGTTTTATTGACCTTCTGCAGTCTATTTCTCTCATTGATCTTAATATGTCTATCTATGTTTATTAAATAAAGCAACTCTTCTCTTAGCTCCTTTTCGTCCAAACTGAGGGCACATCCACCATTTTCCATTTCCTGTGGGCTTTCTATAGAAAGTTCTATAGCATCTTCCTATAGCACCTTCTCTTCAATTTCATCCTGTACCATCTGTTGCTCTGTCATATGGGAACTCATTGGCCTATCACTCCTCAACACTGACTGCATCAGAGTTTCCACAGTTTCCTGTTCGTTTCCTTGCTGTCTAGCTTCAAGTGAATGTTTATACTGATTTTCTGTGGAAGGCTCCAAAATATCTTGATATGGCATCTGACCAAATGCTTCCTGTTCCACTGGTTTCCCCTTAATTTGGATATCCATTGCTCTATCCTGTTGTGGTGATTTCTGCATTCGATTTTCTACACTGAATCCTTCACTTTGCAGGTTCTTCATAACCTCAGTTTCTATTTCTTTAACTTCTTCATTACTAATCTCCTTTTCTACTTTTCCTCTTTGTCTGCTTATTTTTTGCATTGTAAAGTTTTCCATGTCCAGATTCCTTTGCCTTATTTCTCTTCAAATATATTTGGTGCTGCTCTTTTTGTATTGGTTAGTTTTGCTTTCTCCTTTGCATAAATATTACACCATATTAAATCTCTTTTTTCCTTCCCATGTCCATATTCCTCTTCAGATGTTTTATCTTCCTGTTTCTCCTTACTTCAGGGACTCACTCCATCATGCTGTGATATAACCTGTAATAGAACTTCTACATCAAATCCTTTACTTCGCAGGCACTCCATAACTTCATCTTCTGTTTTTTAACTTCTGCTTTACTAATCTTCTTTTGTACGTTCCATCTTTGTGATGTTATTTTTTATTGTAAAAGTTTTCATATCTGGATGCCTTTGTCTGTATTTCTCTTCGAATATCTTTGGGGCTGGCTTTTTTATATTGATTAATTTGGCTTTCTCCTTTGCATAAATATTGCACCATATCAAATCTCTCTTTCTTTCCCATGTCCATATTTCTTTTTTATATTGTTCAAATATCTCTAGGTTTTGTTGTTTATATTTTTACACTTCCTCAGATGCTTCTTTTTCCAAACAGATCAAAGTTTCTTGATGTATATACATTTTTTCACAAATCTGTTATATTAATGAATGCAAATATTAATTTGAAGCTTTTGACAGTTTTTCTTGCGGAAGTGTTTTTCTTTTCTCTAATTTCTCTCTTAATCATTTTGTATATCTTGTGTCTGGAAATTCTGGGCTTTTTGCATAATAGTAACAATACATAATTACTTTCTTATCCTCAATAGTCCACTCCATTGCCTTTATGACACTTGTTCGGCCTATCAGTTTTTGTGATTTTTGTGGACTGCTACTTCCTTCTACAACAGGGGACCCATCTTCCTTCTGGGCCTGACTTGGCCCCATTGTAGGAATGTTTCCCTATTTTGAGGATTCTACACTGTCATTTTTTCCAGTCCTGGCACCAGTGTGCCTACCTGGATTGGGCACTTTTTTATCCTGGGTCTTGCACACCCAGCTATCACTTTTAATTTTTGACCTACTTCTGTCCATGATATATGCTGTAAAAACACAGTCTATATATTAGTGTCACCTTGGTGAGATTTTGTGAAAACAGGGTTCACCTCGCAAAGGTACTCAACCAAGACTTGAGGATGAATTCAATTTCAGTACTACTCCTCTCCTTTGTTTTCTGACTTTTCATCTCTCCATTTGGACCCCTGTATATATGCAGTTTTCTATGTTTCAAAAAACATTTAATATTAATCATATCATTTAACATGGGATGTTTATCAGCCCCCAATTTCAACTGCCACAGAGTTTCTCTTTGCTCTAACAAGTTCTTAGAATCCCCAGCCTTATAATTTGCTAACACCTGCTCTACAATAGAAAAGAAAAAATGTATTGTTGACTGTGATGAAAGGAGATACTGCCAGCACTGCTAGCTGGAATTTTGCAAATAATTATATGTCATTTGTGAATATCAACATGATTTATATAAGATGCTTGTGTTGCAACTGTATTGGAGCTGTATGTCATGTGTATATCAAACTGGTTTGTATAGACATGTATTGAAAAGGTATTTTATAAAGTGTTTGTGTTTAAAATGTAACCACAGTGTGCCCTACTGGAAGAAAACAGAAATGTATATGCACTATTGTAACTATTTAAATGTATATATTTTAACAGTGGAAACTGAATACAGGGGTTTAACTTCAGTCCACCAAACTTTAGGAAAGTAGCTGAAAATAAATTACTTTATACGCTATGCAATAAAAGATGCTATCTTTCAGTTTTCGATGCAGCTAGAGACATAGAGTCTCTGCTGGGAAACTTTCTGTATTGTCTTTAGGGTGAACTAATTACTAGTCCTGAAAGCATGAAGGAATGCAATTGTTTTATGACTTCCAGCATCTGCCAAAGATCTGAGATCTATGCATTTTTACAGGTAGATGCTAAATACTGCCAGATTTCAGCAGTGGAGGTTTCACCTGGGAACTAGGATTCAGATGACAAGAAATTATGTCATCCTGCAAGCTATCCCAGCAGTAATATCTGGGATACTAATTTGAGAAGTCCCTTACTGAGCAGAAGGGGGCATAGGTAGTAAACCTGTGCCAGCCTTTCCCAGGTGTGTATTTGTAAATCAAACCTCAAAGAGTGTGTGTGTGTGTCAGCTACTTGGGCAGGGACACGAAGCACTGGTTGGACAAATAGGGTGCTGGAGGTTTTGGCTTGGTCACTCAGCTGAGATTTCAACTCTAATAGCTGTGCCAGTGGGGAGTCTTATTGGGAATCTGGAAGAAGAGGGAGAAACCAGGCCCAGACTGACTGTGATATCTGTGTGCTCTTAAGGGAAATTGCACTTGATGCAGAGAGCTGCTTCTGGAAATACTATATATGTACCTGTAATCCTTCCAGTGTACATCACCCACTGATACCAGTGGTGAGGATTGGGGCTCCTTGATTATAGGTCCAGTGGTGGGTCATTGCATTGACATTCAGTGGTGCGTCTATAAAGTGCATTTTCTTATCTTTTTTTTTAAAAACTATAAATATGTTCCTTTATTCATTCTTGTAACTTTCTAGTTGTCATCCCTATATAACATTCACTACACCCCGAACAGTTACTTATATAAACAACCTCTATAGTTTTGCAACAAAATCTTCCTGGTACCATCAATGTATAAGATAATTTATCTAAATAAATATATGGTCCTTATAAAATATAACAAAAAACATTACATTCACCACATTTATACATCCCTTTACACACTTAGTGACAAAATGTTGGTGGTATAATTTTAGTATTATATTTCTGTAATAAGACCTTCATATTAACATTATTTTTGTAAACAAAATGGGACGGCCTTTCTAATAATTTTATATAATTCCTTATTTCCTTCTAAAATCGTCCAATTCTTTTTTATTATAGAGTGTATAGCCTATCAACTGCCATGTCCAAACTACAAAATGTATTTTTGTACTCTCCTATATTTTCATAAAATCTTTCCTTTTTTTATACTAATAAAAGATTCTTTAAGGATTGGTGGAAACAACAAACTTCTTTTGGCCACTATTTCATTTTGAATTTCCATTAGAAACTCCTTCTTATAATATCTAACCAGAAATGAATTAGTAATAAAATCCAGCTCTTCCCTAAATTTCAAATCATCAGATGTCATTCTACTTGCTCTAATAAATTGTCCTCTAGGCAAATTATTTTTTCATAAACTGCAGGTGATTGCTTCTCTGATGTAAATAATTATTAGAAAAAGCATCTTTCCTATGAATGGAACTTTCAAATTATTCTAATTCTCGGTTCCATTCATAGCAACATCTAAAAAATTCACTCAGGAACCTTGCTCACCCAAAGAGAGCTTCAAAAATTCTAACTTTTGGTTAATTAAATCTAATAACTTAAAACTTTCTTCTATGGAACCTTCAATCACAAAAAATAATTTATCTACAAACCGTCTGTAATATATTATATTCACTATATTCCAGATAGACCTTAAAGTCAAATGTTTCCACCATCACAATACTACATTAGTGAATGAGGGGGTTGATGGAGACCCCATCACAACCTCCTTCTTCTGTTTTTAAAACTTATTAATAAAAATAAAATAATTATTGTCAAGTAAAACTTCCAGCAATGTACAGTAGAAATTAATATTTTGACTAGATAAACTAGTAAAACTATTTACATACTCTATAACATATTCAATTCCTAAATCATGAGGAATAGCAGTAAACAAAGAACAATGTAACAATATCAATAGTACACATACAATTCTTTTCAGGGCTGTACTTATAATTGGAATTAAAATTCCTAAATTCCTAAATTTGTCCAAACAATCCCAGGAATCCTTAATAAAAGAAAGTAATTGTTAAAATACTGGATTAAGTATTGCATCTACAAATAAAGAGATTCCTTTGGTTATATAATTAGGAGCTGACACGATTGGTCTAAAAGGGGGGAGGGTTGCATGGATCTTTGAGGATCTTAGGAATTCCAAATAATATTCCTACCTTAAGATAGTAAATTTTACAAAATGTATACAGTTCCAGATCTAAAAGGCCTTTAGCAAGGCTATCATATAAGAATATATTCTTTTAAAGCAGTCCTGTATTTCAACTGCTTCTACTACTGTATATTCCTCCTAATTATCCAGCATTTTTTCTACACAAATTTTGTACATTTCTTGATCCATTAAAACCAGGCCACTCCCCTTGTCAGCTTTTATAACTCTTAAATTCTTATTATCCGATAGTTCCTTTAAAGCTTTCTTCTCATTTTGATTTAAATTGAAAAAACATTTTTCATTTTTTTGCTAACAAAGTTCTTATATCCCTTTCACACACACATTCAAACACTCTCAAAGCATGCATCAACATCAGATTATAAATAGATGGCTTAATATATGTATGTTTGGGCATGTTAACATTTCCCAAGGCATAGTTTAAATTAAGTTTATGTGCAAACTGCTTTAAGTTCAAAAGAGTATGGGAGACATCAGTGTGTCTCGCTGGCACAAAAGTAAGTCCAAGCTGTAACAGTTTTATATGTATTGGTGTTAAAACCAATCTGCACAAGTTGAATATCTTACTGTTATAGTTTTCTAATTGTCTATTGATGATTCAGACTGGTTCCTTCCCCACATTCTCATAGTCTGATTCTGCTGCAATCTCTTGTCTTTTTTGGGTAAAAAAAACTTTAAATCTTGCTCCTTGATTTTAAATTACATTAGGTTGGGGGAAGTGTATGGTAAGTCTTGAATTTCACTACTCATTTTTCACTGGAAAGCCATACATTCTTCCTGATTAGCTTTTAAACCTTCGGAAGTGACATGATGCTGTGTTGACTCTTCTCTGAATTCCAATTGGTGATACAGTTTAAAGGAGCTACATTCTTTAAAACTGGTGTCACCCTTTGAAAATTTATGCTGACTTGCTTTGAAGGCAGGATCGAAAAATGCATATGCAGTATTACTTTCACACTCATCAATGTCTCTCTGTAATTTTTTACTTTTTCATAATGTAATACTCTTTTCAAAGTACTCTGTTTGTTTATTGTAATATTCTTTCAACCTTGATGTTTTAAGCAACAATGTTTGTATTTGTTGATCTACTCAGCAAATGTTTTTCTTAACCATATTCATTTTCTTCATATTGTTCTTGATTAATAACTTCAAAAACTCCACACCTGTATTGTAGAAAAACTCAGAATGGTATAAAACAGATCATTAACGGAGATACCATTTGGACACTTAAAGAACTGGAGCACCTTTAATGATCTTTAACCAGACACAGCATTAGAAGCACTTATTTTCTATATCACGAGATCTGTACTTTTTTAATAACTTTTCCAGTTCTCTATAGGGCTCCCTTAATTCAGTTTTGATACTGTCATTATTTTTGATTAATCTGATGCCATCAAATGAATCATAATTCAAGTTTAAGATGGAAGCAAGTCGACATCTGCGCTACATAGAGTCACTTTAAACAATTAACATCAATTACTGTTGCCCGGTCATCATCAGAACTTCCAGATTCTTTTTTCCTTGCCCAAAGTTTAGTTTGTTTGTTAACCATCTAAAGCAATGATTTCTGCATCTTGCCCATAGAATCCAATAAAACTTGCAACATACTATACACTAAAGAATTTGGTGTGGAATGAACAGTCAATTCCAGTAACTCATCTCTTGCTGCATTAGCCATCGATACTGCAGTAAAAATGACCAAAATAAACCAAAACAATTCCAAAGGACCCAACAGTGGCTTATAACTTACAAATATAACCAAAAAAAAAAAACGCTTGGCAACAACCAGCAAGAGAACAAACCAAATCAGCGCACCAAAACTATTTTATGTTTTCGCCTCTCTGACTTCATCAGAATGATATCCAAAAAATAAAAAAACTTATATACTCACACAAAACAATAAAAAAGCTTAAACAATTACACTTCAGTATAATAAATTATTCATTAATTTATATAAAGAAGATCTTAACTATACATAAAAACTTGTATGCACATCCTAACAACTGTTTTATTTTACTATATCCAGTTTTCTATGTTTTAGAAACATTTAATATTAATCATATAATTTAATCTGGGACGTTTATCAGCTGACAAGTTCAACTGCCACAGAGTTTCTCTTTGCTCTAACAAGTTCTTAAAATCCCCACCCTATAATCTGCTAACACCTGCTCTACAATAGAAAACAATGTTTTTTTTGTATTGTTGGCATTTAGTGGTGTGTCAGCAAAATGCAAAAAAACAAATTGACATATACCAAGTCTGAGATGGCCATTTCCTGGAATATTCCCTGTTCTCTAAAGTATGGTGATCTTACAGGTGGTTGTTGTTGTGTCTTTTGGCTTTTCCCAGTTAGGGGTCGCCACAGCGGAACTCCGATCTGCTAATGATTGGCAGTAGATTTTTATGTGCCGAGTTGCCAGCCCTGACGCACAACCTTCAACAAAGGTACGCCCATTCATGCATGTCTCCACACAGAAGAAGCTCTAGCTGAGAATTGAACAGGACAATGTTTTACTGTGAGGCGACAATGCTACCGCAGCACCACCACCGCTATGGTGATCTTACAGTTGGTATATATATATATATATATATATATATATATATATATATATATATATATATATATATATATATATATATAACACCAACCTAGGTCCAGCACTTGCTATCACTTCCAAACTGGAAAATAACCAAAGAAGCCAAGTTGGATATACAGGCTTTATTCTGCCTCACAGTCTGCCCCACAGACCGGTTTCGCTTACACAAAGCATCATCAGTGTGTCATACAATAGCGCCAGTACGAACTTTTATAAAGCATCTCTCCTTCAGCTTCTTAAAGGAGCCAATTCCACTTAGAAAACACAACAAATCAGCACATACACAGAGTTCCAACAGCTATTAACAACAATAGATAACGTATGACATTTTGCCTGAAAAATTCTCTAAACAACCTCAAAAACATAGGCACTTTGTTATAAATATATAAAAGTGACCATGTTATTAAGAAATTGCAACTATACATTTAATTAATAGCAACTAACAATACTGCTACATGTTATCACTAAATGTTCCCATTCCTAATTGTCATAAGACTTATTAGTCTAACTAACCAACCTAATACCGTATCCCTATCTTGTAAATAGGTGTATTAAATGAACAATATTTATATGTTTCTGTAAAACACAATCATATACAGAGGGGAACTCTTTACCAGTGCTCATTCAAGCCTGGCTTGAACAATGCCCCTAAATTAATTATCCATCTACGTTCTTTAATGGTTAGAATATTGTGTTTATCTTGCTCCCTAGTGATACTATCCGCAACCTTATCTATCCCTACAAAAACAAAGTGAGCTTGAGAATGTTGTAAAATATGTTTGTATAATGCACTTCTATTCCTTTTACATTTGATATCACTAATGTGAATAGCTACCCTTTGCTTTAATTTACAGGACGTCTGTCCTATATAAAAAGCGCCACATTGGCATATTGCCATATAAATTACCCAAGGTGTAGTGCATGTCACTAAACATTCAATATCATACACTTTGCTAGTATTAATAGATGTAAAGGATGTAGTTTTCGACATCAACTTGCAGTATTTACAGTGCCCACAGTATGTACTTCCTTTGGATTGTGAATCCTTGTCACTCATCGTTGCTCCCTTCTTATAGGTTGACATAAATTGTCCTATGGATTTACCTTTTCTATATCCAAATTGGCATTTATCTCCCAAAATAGTGGACAAAAATGGATCATTAAGTAATATGGTCCAATATTTATCCACCATTTGTTTAATTTTATATGTATTTGTTGCATATGTGGTTATAAACCTAATTGCAGTAGGTTTTCCCTTCATCCTATCTTTTTGTTGTGTTAACATATCATTCCTATCCGTTTTTTGTATTTTACTTTTTGCCTCTTCAATATTATTAAGTTGGTATCCCCTAGCCCCAAATCTATTATATAAATCCTGTTCATATTTAACATATTCTCCTGTAGTTGAACATATTCTTTTTATTCTTTGAAACTGTGCCTTGGGTATATTGTTAATTATATGTGGGGGATGGCAGCTATGGGCATGTAAAATTGAATTCTTAGAGAAAGGTTTCCGATGTAAAGTTGTGGCTATAGTGCCATCTAATAACTTGGTTACGTTCACATCCAAAAAATCTACTTTGAACAAATCAAGTTGCCCTGTAAAGATAATCCCATGTTCATTGGAATTCAAGTATTTTTTAAAACTCTCCCATTCTGTCCGATCCCCATCCCACACTACCCAACAGTCGTCTAAATATCGACGCCACATTGTCAACTGTCCTAAATAGGGGAAATGTTTGGTATAAATGTAACATTCCTCCAGGTAGCCCATAAACAGGTCTGCATATGTGGGAGCAAACATAGCTCCCATCGCTGTCCCTTTTACCTGTAGATACCAGTTACTATTATACTTAAAGGCATTGTGTTCCAGAACCAACTTCAATAGTGAGAGCAGAAACTCCATTTCAGATGGCTTATATACACCTGATCTATTCATCCAGTATTTTACTGCCTCTATACCAGCCTCATGTGGAATGCTGGTATAGAGCGATTGAACATCTAGTGTTCCTATTAGACTACTTGTAGATATCTGAAGATCATCCATCAACAATAAAAATTCTGTTGTATTTTTTATTCTAGCTCTCACTAATGTTAGTAAAGATTTAAGTTTGAATTCCAAATATTCAGACAGTGGTTCTGTTATGGAACCTCTTCCTGCCACTATAGGTCTACCTGGAGGAATATTTAGGGTTTTATGTATTTTAGGGACCAAATAAAAATATTGAGAGGTAGGACTGTCCACTTTGAGTTGTTGTGCTACTTCCTCACTTATCACTTGTTCTTGTACTGCTTTTAAAAGATATTCATCTATTGTAGATTTAAACCCAATAGTAGGGTCTATTAAGAGGGGACTGTAAAAAATTGGATCCCCTAGTTGTTTATTAGCCTCTGCTTCATAGTCGCTTTTATCCCAAATTACAGTCTCTCCCCCTTTATCTGCCTTGGCTATAACCATTGTTGTATTTTTAGCCAACCTGGTCATAGCTGTATATTCCTCCTTAGACAAATTGTGTTCAGTATTTATAAATATCTCTCCCTGTTTAGTTTGCAGTTCTTTCATTATTAGCTGTTCAAAAATTTTAACATTGTTATTGTATACTGGCTGAAAGTCAGTTTTTTTAAATTTAAAACTACTTTCAGTTTTTATAAATGCAGTTTCAGTCTGATTAGCAAAACAACACTTTAAATTCAATATTCGTGTAAACTGTTTTATATCTCTCACAGTATCAAAATGAGACAAGTAAAATGAAGGCACATAGTTTAATCCTTTGTTTAGTACTTTTAATTCACTAGAACCAACACTTTGTTTTGTTAAATTCACTACTAGCTGGTTAATATCAGATATATCGCCCCCAGTTTGGGATTCTAGTGTCCGTGAAACCAAGTCTGCAGGGCCTTCATTTGAAGTCAGTCTCTCACATCCAGGTCGCCTCTTATGTTTGCGACCCCCCCCCCCCTCCTAAAGGGGATTTGGTTTTTTTAGAAGCTGGTAATTCAGGTGATAGAATATTACTTGGTTCATATTCAGGTTCCGTGTCAGTATTGGAACAACCCGAAGAACCTTCTGAAGTACTATAAATGGTCTTCTGTTGTCGTAAAATAGACTTCACCCTTTTTCGTTTAGGTCTATTTTGTTTTGTGGTATCAAAATGCACAGCTTTGCTTACTTTCTTCCAAGTAAATATTCTATCATTTTGAAAGTCATTAATGTCCCTGCGATACTTTTTCATTTTCCGAGCTTGCAACTCCTGCTCAAACTTATCAATTTCTGATATAAATTGACCATAGGCTTGTTGATATTCATTAGTGCCTTCAAACTTAAGCGTACATTCCTGACATTCATGTAGCTTTGCTAATAAATCAGGTAATTGTTTGTCATAATATTCTATTAGCAATGTCATAAACATATTTGAAGCCCTTATTTGGGTTTCTCTCCATTTTTTCATGAATTCCCCATCTTCTTTGCCAAGCCCAGGTTCTAATTGCACTCGCAACCCTCATGGTATAACATTAGCTTGCACATAGGCCCTTAACAGTTTATTGTGCCACACTATGGAACGTACCTTTTTAGTAGAATCCCCCAGTTTACGAAATTGAAGTTTAATGTCCGTATCATGCCCCGTTGTAGTGCTAAAATGCTGTCCTGATGTATCAGACCCCATAAACATGGAACAATCATCCTTATCAGCTATCATATATGTTCGTGGGGGTTTGCCACCATATGAGGCGGTGCAGGGGGACCACCGTCTGCAAAAAGAAGTTTAAAGGAGAAGTGTGTTGTCTGATATTCACTCTTCTCCCAAATTTTCCATCTTTTCTTTTTTTTTTTGGTCTTTTGGCACTTAGCATTATGAGTGCCTACATTTCAATAGGGAGCATTTTTAATATTGTAGTTCTATCAGGTCAGATTACATGCCATTGCTTTGCAAATAAGATTCATCAGGCTGATGTTCATATAATTCCGAAGGTCAATGGTGTGGCCAGTCTTGCGATGTGGCATCTCTACTGCTGTGCATCAAACCTCAAGGATAATCAGTGGCTAAACTCAGTTTAAACAGTTTAAGGAGTAGCTTTGCCAAGGCTTTTTTAATAACTCTCCACAAAGGTGGTGCCTCAACGGATCCTGGAAACTATCGCCCCATAAGCCTGACTAGCTTGGTCTGCAAAGCTATGGAAAGGATCATCATGGACCTCATAAATAAAGATATTGGTGACCTACAGACACTGGATCCTACCCAGTTCGGCTTTGTTAAGGGCAGATCCTGCCTCTTAAACCTGGTTGATTTCTTTGAAACAGTCACCAAGGCCATTGACGAGGGGAAGGTGGTCCACACAGCCTACCTGGACCTCGCAAAAACCTTTGATACAATACCCTACTCGGGCATTATAGATAAGCTCATCAGCTTAAATATAAACCCCTATGTCACTAGTTGGGTTGCAAACTGGCTCAAGGACAGAACCCACATGGTTAGAATTGCTGGAGCCATGTCAGACTCCAAACCAGTTACAAATGGCATCCCACAAGGCTCAGTCCTGGGACCTCTCTTGTTCGGTATATATTTCTCAGAGGTACAGGCCAACACGGAAGGACTGTGGCTGACCAAGTTTGCAGATGACTGCAAACTGGGTGCCATAATTGACTCTCCAGCCGACACAAGCATTCTCCAAAAGGTCCTCATAGAAACAGACAACTGGTGAGCCATGGCCTCAAGCTAAACGCCAAAAAGTGTATAGTCATCCCCCTTTGGCACAAACAAAGTGCCCACAAATTACCACATAGGTGGTAATCCATTAAGTACAGAAGAAGTAATTAGGGACCTGGGGACCCAAGTTGATAGCAATCTCTCATTTGACAACCACGTGGCCAAAGTGGTTAGAAAAACATTTTATATAGCCCACCTAATCATGAAGGGATTCACATCTAGATCAGGGGAGGTCATCGTGCCTCTATACTCATCCCTCATCAGGCCCATAATTGAGTACAATGCCCCTTTTGGGATGTACCTTACCAGACACCTGCAGCAACTGGAAAGACCCCAAAAGTACCTCACCAAGAGGATCAAAGGGCTCAAACAGATGCCATATGCTGCCCGGTTAAAGAAACTCCAGCTCTACTCAGTGGCATACCACCTGTTCAGAGGCGATCTGTGCCTGACGTATAAATCCATGTCCAACCTGGAATTAATGGACATGTTGCACCTCAGAAAATCCAAATCCCATCAAGCTACACGCTCGAGAGACTTGAACCTCAGCACTGAAATAAATAGGACATGCTGGAGGGACAGATTCATAACACAGAGGCTCCCTTCACTCTGGAATAAAATCCCAGTCCAGGTTAGGCAGAGTCCCTCATTGACTCTCTTCAAGAGGAATCTTGATGAGTGGATGGGAGATCGTAGGTTTACCCCGGGTATCACTTCTGTGCCACTGTTAGACACAGGCACAGTATACTAACCTCGAAAAAGAGCATAGCAAAATTCATTTAAAATGGGTGGCGAAAGCCAAACACACTCTGGCTAGGCTTATAAATGCCCTAGGGCAGATAGCCTAGTATGAACCTATGAACCTATGTTTATTAAGCAGACAGGTATATTATTAGGTCCAGTGGAAGAAGTAGTTTTTAATAATGTTTTTTAAGCAGACAGGTATATTATTAGGTCCAGTGGAAAATTTAGTTTTAATCTTAGAGATTACCTTCAATACATATGTTCTTTAGTGATGATGGGGTGTCCAAGAGATTTGAAGATAAGTAGGCTCTGGATAGTCATGTCTGGAGTAAAATTTCCTCTGAATTTGTTTGCTACTGTGTTAGCAATGTCTACTGGTCAGAGTAAGTTATGCAATTACAAATACTTCAGAGCAATGTTTAATGTTATTTATTAGTTTCTTAATGTAGCTAAAGAAGGATTTAGAATTGACCTTAGCTTCAGATGTGAACTTAAGTTTATGGTTTACTTTAGTAGTCTTAATAGTATTTCTCAAGTTTTTGGTTAATTTTCTGATCTCACCTTTGATATGAGAATCTTTTGATCTGTTGTATACTACTTTAAGAAGTTTTTTAAGTGTTTATCTTGCTGGATTGTAACGGTGGCTTGCTTTTAAATTTCCTATTATATTTAGATGTGGACAGCACTATCAGTTCTTTACATTTATCTAAGTGGGCATAGAATTCCTTTGTGAATCAACCTGCTGGACAATGTCTGGGGTGATGCTGCTATAAATTAATTTTGAAACTTTGTCCTAGAATTTGATGAGATTAGTACATTTAAAATCCTATAATATTGGTTTCAGTGGATTTAGAGAGTTTGGTGGTGAGGGTCACTAGTATGTGATCTAACATAAATGAGGCAGGAGATACTGGGGGGTGCATAAAGACACTCTATTCATAAGTACCAGCTCAAGAATATTATCCTGTGTTGTGCTTGTTAATAATCTGGTCCAGGGAGCTTTCCATTAATTAAATCTAAGAACTTTTGGGCAAATCCTCATTGGAAGTTTAAGTACTTCATTTTATGAAGGGGATAGTTAATGTTTCCCAAAACAATAGAGTTTTGATTATAGGGCATTCGTCAAGTGCATTTAGGAGCCTTGCATGATTGGGGAAACATAGAGGGTGTCCTGCAATAAGTTATTCATTTTATAGTTGGTCCTATTTATTGTGACTTGGAGCTCAATGAGTTCTGTTTTTGGATTTCTGGGAATCTGTCTAGAGGTGATACGATCCCTAACAAATGTGGAAACACCACCACAGTTGCCATGAGGTCTGAAGGAATTATATGTGGAAAACCCAGATATAGAGGGAGCACTTTCTCTACACTTAAACCAAGTTTAAGTAATTACACAGATACAGATGCATTCCAAATGCAGGAGAGCCTCAAGGTCAGAGGGCTTTTTATTGACACTTCTTGCATTGAACAGAGCCACCTAAGTATGATCTGGTTTGGGATTTGATATATTAGCTCTGCTGGGGTATCCTTAGTTGGACTCTGCCTAAAAGGTATTATTGAGGCAGCAAATGCTTTAGCTGGTATGCAGAAGCCTTGGAGAGAGAGATGCAGGCTATCCTTTGCAAAGCTAGTTGGACTATGGTGTAAGTCAACCTATGCTGAGGCATACTAAGTCACCAAGGAGTAACACCAACTCTTTAGCCAGCTGCTGGATCCAATTTTCTTTTCTTTCTACCTAGGCATCATTCTTGGAGAAGGATGTATTCTACTCAGGACCAGAATCCTGCCTGCATTTATGATAAGCATAAAAAGCTCTCACATGATTCTATGCATCCCTTGGGATTTTGTATCTAAATTGTTCACCCCCACATGTATCAGCACACACCACCCTACCACAGTTATATTTGTTAGGTAAAAGGATCTTAAGGGCCCTTGAGATATCAGAGATACAGGAACCTGAAAGAACTCACCTTCACCCCATGTTTTTTTTTTCAATAATCCTTTTTTATTATTTTTCAAAACAATATTACAAATCCACTCTATATATACAGTATGTACATGATTACTTCCAATGGTTACATCCACATTGTATGTCAACATCAATTATTAACAGTAAATACAGCACTAACAAAAAAACAAACAACAAAAAACCAAAGCCAACAATCTGTATTATCCTTACAACCTATAACTAATCTAAGATTGATTCTGTACTATTACTATGTGTCCTGAGAGAAAGTGGATAGGAACCTCTAGGCCAACACAATGTTGAAAATTTGCTCCCATATTTTTATACTGTTTATGTTTTTCTTGTGGTCACTAATTAACAATTTGTGCGCTAAAATATGTCTTATTGCTAGCAATCTAAAATTTTCCCACGATGTCTGGGCCGGATTTAGCCAATTTGAGGCTATGTACAATTTCATTAATAAGCAGATATTCATGATTACGATCCTTCTTGATTTATCTAAATTCTCCGGGGGAATATGAAGGATCATAAATTCCCAAGAGAGTGTTGAGTTTTGGTAGCCCATTTTTTGTATCTGCAGTTTTAATGAATTCCACAATTTATAAATGCACTTGCAACTCCAGAACATGTGTAACAAGTCAGCTGTCTGATCTAAGCATTGTGGGCATTTAGGTGAATTCTTCGAATCAAATTTGTGAAGAGTGAGACGAGTATAGTAGGCATTATTAAATATCATCAGTTGCGTAAATACCAATTTTTGAAGGGATACTGACTTTAATGTTAGACTAAATGCCTCCAGTATCTTACTGTCATCTGCCAATACTAATTTCTCCTTCCAGTAATTCGATAAGAGAATGTGTTTATTATATTTCCTCTCTTTTATCAATTTATATGAGGTGGTTATATATTTTCTGTCCTGTAACAGAGCTTCCCACAGATTACGAGCTATATTTAAGTCCTCTTCTTTAAGTTCAGAGTCATTAAAATAATTTATAGCCAGATCTTTTAGTTGCCTCATGATAATTAGATAAGAAATGGGAAGATTCGTCTCTTTTAAAATATCTTGTATTGCTACCCCCAGAAAAGAGTATAAATCAAGTACAGTTAAATCCTTTATTAGGGGGAATTTCTTTAAATCTATCAGTTGACTACCAATTGTTAAATTTGGGTTCCCATGAAAAGGTTGAAAGACCATCATATACTTTAATAAGTTTAAAGAAGTGAAAAGAGTTTGAATCGACGTTACATAGTTCTTGATATGCTCCATTAAATCGTATTTACTAAGTGTTCTATTATTTAGAAAGGGTAGTGCTTTACAGTTGATTCCCACTCCCCTTACATGTCTATAAGTTAGGAGCACCCATTTGGGTGTCCATTTCCTACTATCACTGTCAAAGTAAGTCGCCCTTAGAATCCTGTTAGCATGAATCACTAAATAGTAAATTTCAAAATCCGGTAGATCAAGCCCCCCCCTTATTTTTTGGAGCCATCAATTTCTCATATGATATCCTCGTCTTCCTGGGTTCCCAAAGAAATCTCCCCAGTCCTATATGCAACTGTTTAAAAATTTTTTCGTGATTCTGAGTTGTGCAGCTCTAAAGATATATAACATTCTAGGAAGCACATTCATTTTTATAATTGCGGCTCTTGCCATCAATGGCAACTTCAACTTACTCCATCTTTTTAGGTCCAATGTTATTTGATCCCATGTTGACTTAACGTTATTCATAAAGAAATCTCTATTTTCAGTTGAAAATACAATCCCCAGATATTTTATTCTTTCTTCCGTCATTACTTGTCCTATCAATGGTAACAATGAAAAGGGTGTGGGTGTCTTTAATGGGAATATTTTGTTTTTTTTTAAATTTAACTTATAATTAGAGATTTTCTCAAAGTTTTCTATTGCTGTTAATATTTTCTCGGTATCAGAAACAGGTGTGGTGCAGTATATATTTAAATCATCTGCAAAGGCAGCCATCTTAATCTTTATACCATAAAGTACTGGGGAGTTATAGAAAACATTTTGCTTAATGTGTAAAAATAACGGTTCCAAATACAGATTAAATAAAATAGGAGATAATGGGCATCCCTGTCGGGTACCATTTTTATTTGTATCCTTTTAGAGCATTCGTGATTTATAAATAAATTTGTATATGCATTGTTGTATAATTTCCTTAACATTAAAATGAACTCCTGAGGTATATTAAAATATGGCAGCATATCAAATAAATATACCAAATTAACTCTGTCGAATGCTTTCTGTGCATCAATTATTAGTGCATACATATTAAGATTTTTATGCTTCGCATAGGAAATTAATGTGTGGAGCATTAATGTATTATCAGTGGTCTGTCTCCCATCTATAAACCCCGCCTGTTCCTCTGATATTATTACATTTATTACCTTTTTCAATCTATTTGCCAGAATGGATGTCATGATTTTCATGTCTATATTCAGGAGTGATATGGGCCTGTAGTTATCTGGATTTTTGGAATCACTTTTCTCCTTCAATATCAAGATTGTCTTTGAGGCATTAAAGTGGGGATCATTAATTCTATTCAGAATTATATAATTGAAAATCTGTGAAAGTACTCTACTCAGAATCTCACTAAAAGCTTTGTAAAATTCCGAGGTCAGGCCATCTGGCCCTGGGGCTTTATGAGGCTTCAGCTTCTTGATTACCTCTAAAACCTCCTCCAGTGTAATCGGTTTAATTAACTCTCTATGGGACTCCTTATTAATATTCGGGAAAGTAATTTTCTGTAGAAAGTCTTTCCTATCTTTATCTTGCAAAAGTGCCTGCTGATTACCATAGATCTGATTAAAGATTAGTTCAAAAGTATTCATGATATCTGCCTTATTAGTATGTGTTTTATTATTATAATTTATTTCTGTAATTACTCGTGTTGATTTCGTCTGATTAATAATACGAGCTAACGCTTTCGAGGGAGTTTGAATATGATTTGCGTATTTTACTAAGTTTCTTTGTTCATAGAATGTCAATTTTCTATTATGGAGTAAAACAGCTCTTTCTGACATTTTAATAAATCCATTTCTGTCTGTTTATTATAGTTCCTCATCAATTCCTGGTCCAATGTTTGAATTTTAGTTTCCAAGTCAAGTTGTTCCTTATTTTGCATTTTCTTATAGTAAGTAGCTTTCTGAATAAAGAGTCCTCTTAATTGCGCTTTAGTTGTAGCCCATTCTATATCCATGGGGTGTCTATTTTGGGGAATGTTATGCAGTAACTGTTTGAGTGTCTCCTTACCTTCTTTTAATATATCCTCTTTAGTCAGTAAATATGGATTTAAGGACCAATTGTACCCTCGATGCCTCTTATTATTCATATTATTACTGTTTAGGGTTAAAGTGATCTTAGAGTAATCTGAGAGTTGTCTAGCTTGATTAGAAATACTAGGGTCAGCTGATATCAATACCTCTGAGATTAGAAAAAAGTCAATTCTCGACCACATTTTATGGCATCTTGAATAAAAAGTAAAATTCTCTGCTTTTATTTGTAAGTGTGTATGCTTAAAAGGGTCATATAGTTTGAAATCTGTTTTAAGTTCCGTCAATGCTGTCATTGCCTGCTTATTAAAAGCTTTAGATGAACCTAACTTATCTAATTTAGGATCTTGATATGAATTCCAGTCACCTCCCATCACTATATAGCAGTTATTATATGACTGTAAAATGGAGTAAATTGAAGTTATGAAATGATGCTGATTAATAGTAGGGGCATATATACTCATAAGTACTATAGGTTTATCATAAAATATGGATGTGAGAATCACCAAACACCATCTTCCCTCTTGATCCATTTTCACATCCAAAATTTCTCCTTGAACGTGATTCGTAATTATAATTGCCACCCCTGCACTATTCGTTGTCCCTTCCGCCGCCACAATCTTCCTAATCCATTTCTTATCTTTTATTGCCTCCCACTGGTCATTGGTCAAATGCGTTTCTTGTAACAAAATAAAACCTGCTGTTGATTGGAAAAATAAATGCAAAAATAGCTTTCTTTTTTTCATGTTCTGGAGTCCTTTGACATTCCAAGATTCTATTATCCACATTTAAAGTTTCTCAAAAATGTACTTCGATATCTAATATTTTTCGACAACCTTAGACTAAAGTATGTTGGCATATCATAAATTATTTGGAAGCAACACTGCCATCCCATCCCTACCCAGTGCCTATCCACTATTCCTCTGGACCAGGATGAACATAGGTTTTTCACATTTCTTGAAACCCTCTGGCTAACTGACCTATTAACTCTACTACTTAACACTAAAACCTCATGCAAAAAACCTACAACAACTACTTCTACATCTACAAAGCTTAATCCAAACATTCCCTAATAAACACTGCTTACTAACTAACTACAGCTCTGGACATATTTTCTATAGATATACATATATACTAATTGTTCTATAAAAATCCAGTGTACCTAACTTCTATCAATATTTATATTCAGCAATAGCATAAAAACATTTTAATTTCTTGTCCTATACAATATTAAGTATATATTGACATAAAAAACACACAATTGTTTAACATTCCACAACAATCCTGCAACCAATTTTGTTTGACTGATCTGACTGTTTTTGTTAGCTGTATTCCTCCAAAGCCATCTTACATAATGACCTGCTAACACTTGGTAAACAATGCACCCAACAGTAAAAACTATATTTGTACATTCACTTAAAGTAACTAGTTGTACCCTTATACCATACCTAATTATATATTTTTTGGAATTTCCATATAAAGAGAAAAAAAACAAAGAGGGAAAAAAAAAGCAAAGAAAATAAAAGGGCAGAAAGAAAAGACACCATAAAAGAAAAGGAAGAAAGAAAAATGTATTAACTTAAACATTTAAATAAACATTCTTTTATGTCCTTTGTTATTTTATCAACATCTGTTATCATATTTATCTAAGCATATTTATACAGTGATCTAATTACAAGTGATATAACCTGTCTAAAAGAAGAAAAGAGAGAAAGAAAAAAAAAAAAAAAAAAAAAGAATAGAAACTACAATACCCTATTCTGCCACTATACATTGCAATACCCTTCTATATTCACCATAGCATTCACTAAGCATTTACCTGTACAGCTATATCCTCATACAGCACCCTGAAGTCCTTTACCCTATAAACAAGTCCAGAAAGCTTCGTTTTTCACATCCAGCAGTTCTTTCTTCTTCCCAGCTGTTATTCCTGTTAGGGGAGCCTCGTTTCTTCCCTTCGCGTTCGCGACGGGGGAACCAATTCGCGGACGGACCTCCTGGCTGCTCAACACTGAAATCGGTCCCCCTGCATCCTCCGAAGGACTTCCTGTTGCCTCGTGGGTTGCTAGCATTCGCTGAAGCCATAAATCTTCGTGAAAACTTCGTGCTCAAGCTGGAACAACGAGATAAGCAGATAAAAAAGTGTTTCTGAAGGCCTGGTGAAAAAAAAAGAACACACAAAGGATTTTAAAGCCTCGGATCATCGTAGATATGGAGTCCCATTCTGGCTGATGCTGAAAAAATCCTGGATGAACCGTTCACACTTCCGAAGGTGGCAGAGCCTTGAAAAGCTTCAGAAAGGTAGGTCTTGCTTCTTTTTTCGTGCTTACTGAGTATTTAATGCCATCCACTGTAAAGATTAAACTATTGGGATATTTCATTTGAAACCTGATACTTTTATCAATCAGAAACTTGCAGTATGGAGCCAGCATTTGCCTGGATTGTCTTATTTGTGTTGGTAAGTCCTGTGCTATGGAAATTTTATTATTTTGCCACATTATAGATCCACCAGTTTTTTTATAGTTAGAAGTATTTTGCTCACATCTTAATAGTTCAATATTTTGACATAAACAGGTCTAGGTGTATTTGAAGCTTTTGAGTCTCAGAATGCTCTATGTGCCCTTTCTATGACAATCTGTTTAACATCATCAGAGTCCTTAAGCAGTACTTCAAATATTTGTGCAATGGAAGTGTTCAGATCATTATATTGAATTGATTCTGGGATCCCTCTGATAATTATATTGTTGGGTCTGGATCTTGCTTCCAAATCCAGAATTTTGTTTTGCATCATTTGAATATCTGCCCCATGAGAATCTGTTCTTTTAGTGAGCATTATTATTTTGTCTTCATTTTCAGCAATTCTGGTTTCCGCTTTCTCCATTCTTTCCAGCATCTGATTTCATGTGGCACTAAATGTAAGCATTTGAGATGTTAAGTCTTTTAAGGCTTCCTGTATAGGTAGCAGCGCTGATTTAATTTCTTCCATTGTGACCGGTTGATCAGGTTTACTTGTTGCTCCTGCTTTTGTAGTCTCCTGTGGTTTAATTGTTTTCTGTCTTTTGATTATGGATTCTTTCTCCGGTGATTGCAATGCTGACAGTTTAGTTTTGGTAGTTGTAGTTTCCATATTTTTGTCTTCTTTTGACATTGTAAAATGCTGTAAATAGATTTATATCCAGAGGAAGAATTTCAGATGAGAGATAACTCAATCCTTTGTTTGGTGCTCTGTTCAGAGTCAAACTGACAATCAGTTCCAATCCTGCTATCACCAAGTATTTTTTCCCGATTTTTCTTTCTCAGAAGCAAAGATGAGTTCTAGTAGTTTAGTAATTGCTGCCAATTAGCATCTTAACTCCGAATATATCTCCACAGGGTTGATTTTTTTTCTCTGGTATTTGAAGAGCTGAAGAACTGCAGTGCTTATAGAATGGCGGCCATCTTTGAATCACCACCTTCACCCCATGTTTATCCAGCCTAGTGAGGAGAGAACCAGTGTGTCTGACTATAGAGCCACTAATCTTTAAAATATTTATTTTTTGTAGAGTAGTCTTTTGTATTGGATTTGAGATCATTTATGTTTTCCTGACTCTTTGTTGAATGCATGCCTAAAGGTGAAGAGGAGCTAGATTTTCACTGAGACCTTGTTTTCATGGGTCTAGGAGACTTTGACAATTATCTATTTCTTTATATGTTCTACCTCAGCATAAGACATTTTAGTATGTATATAAACAAAACGGCAAAATGGTTAAGCAAGAAAATCCAAACTTTAATGTAATAAGAAGCAACCGGTAAGCGCTTTCATTCACATAGAACTTCTTCAGACCTGGTTGCATCACACATAACAATGCATATAAATAGTATTAAGCTTATCACATGACATAATGCATTCTCAATGTTTTAACCCTTTCCTATTCAAAACTACCTTAAAGTTTTCTCTCTTATTCATACCTGGATCTGTACCTGTATTAAGTCTTACATGCCAGGAATATTCCCTCCAATTTAAATCATCCTCTGCATCCCATCTTTTTTCAGCCTCAAAAACCTGATCTATTATAGTAAATCTGAACTCCACTTTCATATTTTTATGAAAACCTGCCACGTCTTGCTAAAGCATTTAAGTCTAATTTTTCAACTGCTCTTAAATGTTCATAAATTCTATATTGAAAGCTGTGAACAGTTCTGCCTACATAAAATCCCTGACAAGAACTACATAACACTAAATAAACAACAGATTTTGATTTACAATTAAAATTGCCTCGCATATTAATAGTGTAACCCGTTGCAATCACAGTAACTTGATTACCTGACTGTACATACTTGCAATAATTACAGTTATTACATCTTGACATCCCATTATAAATAGAAATACCATCATATTTTTTAGCCTGAAAATAATTCTTCAAACTCTTCCCTCTTTTAGTAACAAAAATGGGCCTGTCACCTATCAACTTCTTAATATCCTGAACATTTAAAAAAAATTTCCAGTTATTAATAGCTATTCTCTGCCATAGAAACCAGAAATTGAACTCGGTCCCTTATCTGAAATTCTCTCTCCCATGCATTCCTATTATATACTCTGTCTTGACTGGCTTGTGTTCTCTCCGTGACTTTCACACTATCAGCAGTTTCACTTTTAGCCTGTTCTGCATACTAGTGTAATCCAAAAGGTGTTCATTCCTCCTCCAATGATTCTTTAGTTAAATCCAGTACCCCCCATACCCCCCCAGCAAGTCTACCAAAAAAGATTTAAAGGGTAAGCTTTGTTGAGGCCTCAGGCACCTCTCAAATAGCAAACATTAGATGCAACAAAAGCTGATCCTAGTTCTTTCTATCTTTATGACTTTCCTCAACACTGATTTTGAAGTTCAGTTGAAGTGTTCCACAAATTTATCAGTCTGGGAGTGAGAGATGGAAGTTTTTATCTGATTTACCTTGAAACATTGACATAGATGATGCATTATCTTAGATGTAAAGGGAGTACCTTGGTCTGTGAGAATTTCTTTTTGCATATCTAGCCTGGAAATAACATAAGTTCCTTTGCTGTGGTTCTAGAGTTAGTAGCATAATCTGTTACTACTAAGATGCACTGAAAACCATTGCTGACCCTCAATAAGTGTCCAGCAATGCCTTTAGTAATTTTTTCAAAAGGAATTTTGATTATAAGCATTGGTATAAGCAGGTTCCTGAAACCAAGATTCAGGGTTGCATTTTTGAAACTCTGTATAGCCTGCTATCATCACCCGCTCTATGTTTAGCCATTGAATGGAAAAATTGCGGTACTACATCTTAAATGCCATTCATTGAAACCACCTCATGTGGGGGGGAGGTGCACCCCCCACACCCCCTGCTAATTATATATACCAACTCTGAGATTGCACTACAGTGGGGAAAGGGCAAATTTCCTTATCCCTACTGTAATACGATCTTGCTCAAATGTCTCAATGAACAGCATGTTCAATGAAATATGCCATTTTATGATTTTTCCATTCGATGGGTGGTCATAGACTCATCATCACCATCATCATCATCGTCAACAACCCCATTTTTCCATTGTTTTTCTTCTACGTGGGGTTGGAGTGTCTCATCAACTGCTGCTACCTCTCTTGATTGAGTGCCACTGTCCTACCTTTTCCAACCATCATGCCTGACTGTCACAGGTCTTCTCTTACACAATCCATCCAGCTGTTGGTAGGATATCTTAATTTCTTCTTGACATCTTCCTGTCTCTCCCAGATCTTCTTCAGCAAATTGTGTTTTGCATTTCTGCACATATATGCAAACCACTATAATCTGTTCTCCTTCACCTTCTCTGCAATTAGCGCTACTCTGGCTTCTGCTGTGATGTTTCCCCATTCTTTGTCTGTCCCATAGTGTGCATCCTGCCACTCATCTCAGGCACTACATCTCTATCACCTTAAGCTTCATGAACTGCTTTGACTTCACTGTCCAGGTTTCTGTACCATATAGAAGCACTGGTTACACCCTTGCTTTGTACACCTTACTTTTCAGTTTCTTTGGAATGTTTCTGTCATATAGTAATCCTGATACTATGTGTCAGTTGGCTGCAGTATGTCTGATTCTAGCTATGACCTCCTCATTCAGACTTTCTTCTCTTAATCACAATTCCCTGATACTTGCAGCTCCTTCTGATTTCCCCGCTTGCTGCCATAACAACTATTTCCCTCTACTCAATTTCATTACATGTACTTTCAGTTTTGCATTACAGTCCCCTATCATTTGCTGAAGTTTCTGCTCAGAGTCTGCTTGTAGTTCTACATTGCCTGCATACAGAAGCTTTGTTGAACTGTCCCCTCTGACCTGTTTACTAACGTATTTCATCACAGATATGAATAGTGGTGGGCTCAGAAATGGATCCTGATTCACATCCACTCCCACAGGGAACCCACTGTACATGTGATACTGGGTCCTTGTACATAGCCTGCACTAATTCTACCACTGTTTCCAGGACTTAGAGTTATCACAGGAGTGCCCAAAATCAGCTTTTTTCAGACCTTGATACATGCTTTCTATAAGTTTAGGAATGCCCAGTTGGACTCTTTTTCCTCATCTCCAGCTTCTTCTCCATAATCTGTCTCACTGGAAACACACTGGGCCATTTGTACTGGATCCAGATCCGAATCTGATGTATTTAACTCCTGTCTTATGGTCTGCTACTCTGTGCATTCATTTATCCATCACTCTTTTCAACACTTTCATGCAGAGTACCCGGAGTCTGTTACCTCTGTACTATTCATAGTGTTGAATGTCCCATTTATTCTCACACATGGGTACTAAAATGCTTATTCTCCAGTCATCTGGCAATCATCTTTCTCTCCCATACTAGGATGAGCACCCTCTGGAAACATTTATCCTTAATTCAACAATATCTTGGTCAGATGCTGGTTGAGCTTCTTTGATGCCTTATTTGCCCTCTTAGCCTCTTTGTTAGCCAACCTGTATTTCCTCTTAACCAGATATGTCTTTTTTTGTACCTCCCACTTCTTTCTGCACTCCTACTTTCTTTTGATAACTTCTTGGACTTCTGCATCCCACCATGAGCCTTCCTTATGTACCTTTTCTCCAAACATGATTTGGCTGCATATCTGTTCTACAGTCTGCACACATGCTGGTTTGAGATGCTGTCAGTCTTCTTGAACTCCACCTATGTCCTCTTCTTCCTGAGGCACTAGAGTCCTGCATAGTTCCTTGAAGCCCTATGCTTTCACTCCAGTCAACCTTCAGGTCTGCAGCCTAGACTTTGTTGACCTTTGAGTCTGCTCTACCACTGCTTACAACTGATTGTGGTTACCAGTAGTTTATGCTGTAATCCAACTCTTTTCACTGGAGATGCCTTTGCAATTTCTGATACTACTTTAGTGCCCTTTCTTTATCAGGAGAGAGTTGCATGTTGATCACTCTTGTATGTGATCTTGTGACTGTCTCTCTTGCTGAACCACATGATGGCCACCAAGCCATTTACCAGACAGAAGATTTGGAATGGTCTCTCCTTTAATCCTGTTGCACTAAACGGACCCAGGTAGTGCTCATATCTTGTTCTGTCCTGTCTGCCAGATATAAGTACTCAGGTCCCCCATTATCAGTAATTCTCACATTTCCCAGCTGTTAAAGAAATTTGGTTTATTATAACAGAAGTAATCACTATTTCACTGACAGTACTAGAAAAACACTGCATCAACCTATTTATTCATTTTGTCCAGTTTTACCTATGTAAGTCCAGTGACTGTTGACTGAATGCAGTCTCACCTTCACAACCCTGCTGTAGGGCATTGGCTGAGATTATGAATACTGTCATCTATTTACACTAGACTTTGACTGCCATGAGTCTGTCAGTAATTCTGATGACAGCCCTCAATGTCTTCTGCTCTCTTAAGTATTGGTGTTATATAGATTTTCTTGGGGTTTTTAGCTCTTTCTTACAGATTTCCTGTTCTACAGGTTACTCCCTGCACTGAATGTGGGGAGGGTGTTCTTCCTCCTCCTATAGTATGCTTAGTCAGATTTTGATTTTCCTAGGACCGTCAGTCATTATCCTGAGTTTATTATGACACTTTTCTTCTGCACAAATGAAGGTTAGGGTAGTTCTAGTTCCCATAGATCAGGGAGCTGAAAGACTGTTGGTAACTAACTTGGTACTACATCTTCAGCCTTGGAAAACCATTTCTCAGTAGTGTTCTCACTTTCTCACTGGTTCTATAAGTCTTCCAAAAATATTAAATTCTTTACAATTATCAGGCCATGGGTGAGGCAAAGGAGTACAGTTACTGGGTGCAGTACTTTCCCAAAATTACTCTGGATTTCAACTTGAAAAATAGTGTAACATTGTTTTTCCCGATGGATGCAAACATCTACACATCTTTGCAAAAGGACCTTTTCCTATAAGCGTGTTCTCATTTTAAGAGCATAATCATGCTATAAGAATCTGGTAACTATTGTACTTCCTATCCATCTGTCAATACAATTCATTTAATTATTTTAGCAGTGGTACAATAACAGAAAGATTTTGACTAATGTAGCTGAAATCCTATCACATTCCATCACTTTCTCAGTAGCTGACTGTTCTATGACTGGTCACACATTTACCTCTGGTTTACTTTCCCCATTACAATATTTAATAATATATCCCCTTTCCCACATTTAAAGCACAGAATGTGTGAAAAGGCCCCTTTCAGTTTTATTAATATTTTTTTCTGTTACTTTAGGTGACACCTTCTTAAATAAATTCAACTAACAAAGCTTTCAGCATCTTATGGGTCTGACTGACACACTAATTTCATAATACTTGCCAAAAAGGCTTTTTTTAATCTTATCTATGACAACAATCCCCATTATAGTATATTTGCTATTCAGACCCTCTAAGAACAATTTAACAATGTGCTTCAGTTCAGATAATTGTGCACTTCTGCCTTTATTTTTAACAAAGGACCAGTTGTGAAATCTACAAATATGAGTCTCAGATATGACCCCCACTCGGGCAAGTAGACACATCTTTACCTTATCAAATTCACTGTAGTCTGAGTTTATAATATCCATGCTATCACCAAGACACCCCCCCCCCCAGGTTGATTGGCAAGTATCCAAGTCAAACTGTCCTAGTCCTATGTTTTCTGATTGTATATTTGAATAATAACCAGATTCCCCCCTAGGCTATATGCATAAGTGAAGACACACTTTGCGACTGAGATATCACCTTGCCCACTACTACCATACCATCAGCACCAGCAGCTTTTGCCTGTAATAGGTATTCTATGGTAGCAGTCTCATAGATTTGCTATCTTCTCTTCCTGGAGATTAACAGGAAGAAGACCAGTACACTGAAATTAGTGAATAAATGTAAGATTATAAAGCATCAATCACATTTGTGAAATACAGCATTACAAGAAAAAAATTGGAAATATTAGACTTTTGTTGACTTTGTTAAACTTGTGGGGGACTGAAAAACATATACCCCACTTCATGTCATTAATGTTTGGAAGGGCTCTAAAAGGAAAAAAAATAGCTGTAAGTAAAACAATTTTTATTCTTAACAGTATTTGCATAAGACATTTAATTATATAAATTGCATGTTGTATATTAAAGCACTTCAGTTATTGTTGTATGTGATATAGATACTAAAGCAAACAAGTACCATTTTTTCTTCTTTTTTAGTTTTACCAAATATAGGCATTACACAATGTCAAAAGAGAAGAAAGGCTAGATAAAAGCATGTTGAAGGTAGTATGCTGTAATCCTGGGTAGCTGAGGTAGGGACTAAACTGTACAAGTGAATAGATTATAATATTTGTAGAGTTGATATGCTTTGTCTTACTTTTGCATGGGTGAATGTCTGGATTGAAGCCCTTGGATTAATCTAATAACATTTTTGTGTATGTAAGCAAGTAAGAGAACATTGAGTGTAATGAAAAGTTTTTCTTTAGCGAAGAAATGTTCAGTGCGAGTTGAGAAGTCTGCAGCTGAGGGAAGTGGAATATTTTGTTCTTATGTTTTCAGGGACATAAGTTGACTTGACTCCAGGGGCAGACAATAAAAGGCAGAACACTTTTTAAGCCTAAAATTAATGTTTTCTGAAAGATTGCAGGTTGTTTTTCACATCTGGGAGAGGAATAATGATAAGGCAAGAACAGACAGCAATTAATGTAAGTAAGAGCACAGGTTATATTATGCCCTTTAGCATGGGTAACCTTAATTTTAGGTTAGGTAATGCTTGGGATGCAGTTGAACTGGGACATTTGTTCCTATCAGGAGGGTTACCCTTCATTATTTGAAGATGGACACAGTTTTGTGTCTTTGTTTTAAGTTAATAGGTTAGTAGGGTGTCCTCAGGGATTGGTATTTTGTTTAGTGTTTTCACTAAAACAAAAAGTATTGTAAATGTGATATAGATTCAGATGGAAATGACATAGGTGGATGTACCACAAAACCTGAAACAGACATTTAAAAAGCTGTCATGTAATAGGTGGGAATAATAACTTTTTTAATGCTTACACTATCCATATTGTTTTGGAATGTGAGTGGCGTGACAGGTATAAACAAAAAAGTTAAGAGTAATGAATTATACTGAGGAAATGCAGACAACAATTATTAATCTTACAGGTGACACATTTGGAAAGAAGTGAGCATGTGAATTTGATAAAGAATGGAATTCAGGATGAATATTCAGCAGAGTATCAGAGTATCCTAGACAAAGGAAAAGGAGAGTACTCATAGTTATTGCTAGAGAAGCTACAATAGTGACAAAAGAGGGAAACAGATAATAACATTCTCCCTAAAATTGCTATTATGGAGTTTAAGAAAATTTTGGGAGAAATAATCAGCTTTCAGATATCTTATAGGTGGAGATTGGAATTGGATTAGCAACAGTGAAAATGTATTTAGGGGACCTAAAAGAGAAAATATAACAAAAGGTAGATTTCTGAAGACATTTATGAAAATATTTGATATAGAAAATGTGAATTCAGTAGTAGGAACTTTGAGAGAATGTACTTATTATTCCCAAAGGTACAATAACTGTGCTAGACTAGACAGAAATAATATTTCTCAGGAATATGTACATTTAATTGAAAGCTTTGAGATGCATTCAATTACTTTTTCAGATCACACACCACTAACAGCTATGTTAAAAATGCAGGGTAATGTAAGTAAAAATGAGACAGTGGTACTTCCTACCTACCTGTTATAAAGAGAGGAATTTAAGGAATGGGTAGTGGGAATTATTTGAGAGTTATTAGGGAAATTTCTTCAGAAGTTATAACTAGTAAATGGGATAAAATGTAAATGGAGTTTAAAAATAGGATATAAATAAAAGAAAAAGAGATATTGATAAGAAGAGTTGGGAATTATTTAGATGTGCTGACACAGGTTAAAGGATTGTAGAATAAGGGGAATTTCACAGAACAAGAAGAGGTGCAATTGCAGAGTGCTAAAGAGAAACTAAAGTTGCATCTGGATAATATGTATTAGTTTAAAAAATTGTTGCTAAGCAGCTGTATTTTGATAATTACTCCAGAGCACAAAAACCTTTAGCATGACAACTTGGGCAACAGGAAGTAGAAAGGGTTTTGCCAAACTTAGAAAGTCTATAACAAGAAAAATAACCAGAGACCATGTAGAAGTATTATAGATATTACAGACATTTTATGAAAATTTGTATAAAGCAGAGAAAAGTGGAAATCAGTAAAGAGCACACATGGAAATATTTATGGAAGACTTAGGTATGCCAAGGTTAGAGGTAAATGAGGCTCAACACTTAACAGTTAAGAAAGGAGGAGATGAGATAAAAATTGTGATGCACAACTAATCTGCAGGAAAGACTCTATGAGTAAATGGTATTCCTGTGGAATTCTGGATGTGAGGAGAGAGGAAACTGATAAAGATATGCAAGTTTTTGTTTAGCAGTACTTTAAAAGAAGGGGAAGCACCCACATCCTAGAAGAAAGGCTGTGGTGACAGTAATACCTAACGAAGGTAAAGACCCATCAGCTCCAGCTTCTAAACAATGATTATAAAGTGTTTATGTCTATAACACCCAAAAGAATAATAAAGGTGTTGCCAGCATTGAAAAGATATGGTGCAATTTAGTTTGTAGAATGGAGGTAAACATTTGAAAACATTAATAGAATGATAATAATCCAGAAAGAAGCAGAGTGTAAAAAATACTGTTGTTGCTGCTAGGTCTTGATACAGAGAAAGTATTTAACATTGTAAACATGGGAATTTATGATTATAGCAATGGAAGCATTTCCATTTCCCTGATACAATAATAAGGTTAATATGGAGGATATATGAAGGATCAGAGGTGAAAATTAAAGTGAGTGGGTTCCTCTCTGACAAGTTGCGTCTGAACAGAGGAACTAGGCAGGGTTGTCCTCTTTCCCCAATGTTATTTGCTTTATATTTAGAGCCATTGGCAAATAAAACAAGGATCTCAGAAATTCAAGGATATAATTGGTAAGGTAATCAAGAAAAGTTGCCTTTATTTGCAGATTATATTATTTTGTAACAAATAAATCTGGAAAAGGACATGTCAGTGTTGTGAAACATCTTGAGACAGCTACATATCTCTTCATGATATAAAATTATTGATGATAAAACAAAAGTTATAACTGGAAACTATGTACCCACACATGAATTGGTCCAGCAATACGCATATTTATGGGGATATGATAAAATGAAGCATTTAGGGGTATTAATTAAAAAGGATTCTGTTATGGCAGATAAGGATATGTAAGAAGGGTCTCAACAAAAGATAATACAAAAACTGAGAAAGTGGAAGCTTTTCTTCATGGATATGGATAGCAAGATATAATCAGTGAAAATGTTTTTAGTCCCTTTAGTTTTATATACAGGCATGTTTTCACCAAATAGATGAGAAGCTGTGGACAATAATTAAGAAAGAATTGAAGCAATTTATCTGTAAGGGGAAGAGGGCAAGAGTCAAGTGGGATAAGTTGATCCTTCCAATAGGACATGGTGGTTCAGGATTACCTGATTTGAAGGGATATTTTAGAGTTACACAGTTAAGGCTCTTATAATAAAGAAAGCAGAAAGCTATAGTTCAAGGTGGTGAGGGATGATGATGAAAATGGGAGAATTCATAACTAAAAAGAGAGTGAGCTTTTGATTTCAGCTCCTTAAAGAACATGACAACAGCCATACAGAATATCAGGGGTCCGAATGGAGAGATGAAAAAATCAACAAGCAAAGGAGAGTACTATTGCTGAAATCAAATTCATCCTCAAGTCTTGGTAGGTACCTTCATGAGGTGGGCCCTGCTTTTACAAAACCTCACCAACATGACACTAATATATAGACTGTATTTTATATAGAATATATCATGGACAGAAGCAGGTTTAAAAAATAAAAAAGACAGCTGGGTGCATAAGTCCCAGGATAAAAAAAAGTGTCCAATTCTGGTAAGCACACTGGTGCTAGGACTGGAAAAAATGACAGTGTAGAATCCTTAAGACATAGAAGCATTCTTACAATGGGGTTAGGCCAGGCTTAGGGGGGAGGATGATCCCCTGTTGTAACAGAAAGTAGCAGTCCACAAAAAAACACAAAAACTGACAGGCCAAAAATGTGCCATAAAGATGATAGAGTGGACTACTGAGGATAAAAATGAAATTATGTATTGTTACTGTTGTGCAAGAAGCCCAGAATTTCCAGACGGAAGATATACAAAAAGACTAAGAGAGAAATTATAAGAAAGAAAAGTACTTGCACAAGAAAAACTTTCAAAAGTCTCAAATTCAATTTGTGTTAATTAATACAACAGATTCATGAAAAACAGTATATAGATCAAGAAATGTTGGGCCATTTGTAAAAAGAAGCAATCGAGGAAGTGTGAAAATATAATGAACAAAATACAGACATTTTTAAAGGTATAATAAAGAAATATGGGCATGGGAAAGAAAGAGAGATCTGATATGCTACAATATTGATGAAAAGGAGAAAGCCAAATTAATCAATACAAAAAAAAACAGCGACAAAGATATTCAAAGAGAAATACAGACTAAGGCACTGAGATATGGGGAAATTTTACAATGCAAAAAAAAAATAAGATCACAAAGGAGGAACATAGAACAGAATATTAGTAAAGTAGAAGTTAAAAAAATAGAAGCCGAAATTATGGAATACTTGCAAAGAAAAGGATTTAGTCTAGAAAGTCTAACAGAGGTTATGTCACAGCATGATGAAATGTTGAGTCCCCCAAGTAAGTTGAAACAGGAGGAGCAAGAGACATCTGAAAAAAAATATGGACATGGGAAAGAATGAGAAAGCAAAACCAATCAATACGAAAAAAATCAGCACAAAAGATCTTTGAAAAGAAATACAGGCAAAGGCATGCAGATATGGAACATTTTATAATACAAAAAATAAGAAAACAAAGGGGGAATGTAGAAAAGATGATTGGTAATGGAGAAGTTAAAGAAACAGAAACTGAAATTATGGATTACCTGCAAAGTGAAGGATTTAGTGTACAAAATCTAACTCTGAAAATATCACAGCATGATAAAATAATGAATCCCCAAATTAAGGTGAAACCAGTGGAGCAGGAACCATCTGATCAGTTGCCATATGAAGATACACTGGAGCCTTCAGTAGGAAACAAGTACAAAAGTTCAGTGGGAGTTGCACAACAAGGGAAGAAACAAGGAACTGTGGCAACTTTGACACAGTAAATGCTGTGGAGTGATAGGCCAGTGAGTTCCCATATGAAAGCAATGGATGACACAGGATGAAGCTGAAGAGATTATGGTACAGGAAGATGTTTTGGAACTTTCTGTAGAATGCCCACAGAAAATGGAGAACAAAGAAAGTGCCCTTAGTTTAGAAGAAAATGATCCAAGGAAAGAGTTGCTTGAGTTAATAAAGATGGATAGACATATTAAGATCAATGAAAGAAATAGAATACAGATATCCAAAATGTTAGAAGTTTGGTAAAACAAATGAACACAGTAATCAAGACTGTAGAGAAATCCATGTGATATAACAAAAGTAAATAGGAGATATTATTTTCCAGCTAAATTAATACCAGATAAAGTCATACCACAAAAACACAGGGCAGTAAAGGAAAGGATGGGGAGAAATCAAATGGCATCATGGAAGTATCAAATAGAGAAAACTATAAAGCAATTAAGACAAGAAGAGCTACTGTCAGAAGCGTATAGAACAGAGAACAGAGCAACAAAATACTCAGAAAGATAGATGTGATAAAAACAATGCACAATATCACAACAGATCAGGATCTATTGTGTGCTATCAAAAATAAACTAAAAATATCAGCACAGGCAGAAAAAACTTAGAAGATACGCAGGTAAATATAAAGGAAAAATACAAAATAAGCAAATAATGACCAAAAAGTTTTCTAGAGAATAAGCAAACAGGACAAAGGAATATAAAACACCACCAAAAAAAAGAAGAAATAGACACATTTTGGAGAAATAGCTATGAAGATCCTGTGGAACATAACAAAGATGCTGAATGGATAGAAGAAGTAAAATAAAGAATATGAAGCTCAAATGTACAGGATATGAAATGGGATGAAGTAATGGCCAGAGAAACTGAAAGAAAATTAAGAAAAGCCTAACTGGAAAATCCCAGGCCCAGATGCAGTACCTAACTTCTGGCTAAATGTACTAAAATCTTTACATGAAGATTTAGCCATGAATAAGAATTATTAATATGTGCAGCCTGAACAGACACCAGACTGGTTAACAACAGGAAAAACTTTACTCCTCCTTAAGAGTGAACCTGCAAGCTATCCTAAAATCTATAGACCAGTATCTTGCCTTCTGACAATATATAACTATACACTGGAATTGATGCCGACAGAGTTTATAGTCATTGAGAAGAAAACTCAATCATGGCAAGAGAATGAAAGGGTAGCAGAAGAAAGTAATATGGAATAAAGGATCATTTATTGTTAAATAAAGTCACAATGAAGAATTTTAAAAAGGGGAAGAATCTAAGTATGGCATGGATAGACTACAGAAAAGCATTTGACAGTATCCCACATTCATGGATAAAAGAGTGCTTACAAATGTATAAGATACACCCTACATTGATCGATTACATTACAGTGATGATGAAACAGTGGCAAACAACATTATAACTAAGCCATTATAAAGGACAAATTATTATCCCAAGGATGAAAATTCAAAGGGAGATATTCCAGGATGACTCTTCGTTAACGCTATTCGCAGAGTCATAGTTAACTAAGGACAGTATGGCCTATATATATAGTAGTTGCTAAACTAGAAGGAAATTGATTCAGTGCATTTGATGATTGTTGAGGAAGGGGTGGTAGTTTGGCCAGGATGCAGTAATCTATTTGGGGATGACCAGATAAGTCTTTTTTTAATGCTTCTATTGAAAGCTATTATAATAGGTTTTATTAAATAGTTTAAAATTGAGTTAAGTAAGGGTTCTTAGGTATTTAAATACCTGTATTGAGTTTTGAGTCTTATGTTTATGGCTTTCATTACATGTTTTGTCACATTCTAACGTTAGTTGTTTTGTTTCCTTAATTAGCCATGTGTAGGGTTGGATTTGACACTTTTATTACAGACTGGGGATAAGTCATTAAGGATTATTAGGAGAATGCCATTGAAGTGGGAAACTGCAGAGCCTAGAGTCATAGATTTTTAGTATAGTCCAGTTATACTGAGATAGGCTATTATAGCTTCTAATGGTATATGCTGGCAGGTGGTCACTCATGCTGTTTGGTAGGCATCCAACTCAATTACTCTGTCGTGTTTATTGGTGAGTACTCACTCTAAGGCTGACTGCCGGCGGGAGTTTTGTCTATTTTAGTGGAGGACAAAATGAATTAAGTAAAGCCATATAAAGTTATGGATTCTGTTGGGGAAGTACTGTTTATAAGCTGCTAGTCTATGTCTAAGTATCCTAGGATGAGGGGTTTATATTAGACATCGTGAGATATCCAGTGAATGAGATTTTCAGTAGTATTGATATCATTACATGGTGGGATGCATAAAGCTGAGACACAGATAGTTTTTCTATTATTAATTTTTACTGTTGATAAAATAATCTCAGCATTGTTAAATTTTGGGATCTTTTGTCTAAGTAGAGATATATTTAGGGAGTTTTTATAGAGGATTACAACATTCCTGATCATTAAATTATCCTATCAATGCAGATTATACTAAATCCTGGAATGGTGATGTCATTATCAGGTATTTCTGGTTTTAGCCAAGTTTCTGTGCCAATAACTATATTGGGGGAGTGGAAAGTGGGGTAGACATGGATGTCATGGATTTTATTACACATGCTTCTCACTTTCATGTTTAATAGGTGGAGGTTATGTTTAGATGATAAATGTGTGTTAGTAATGTGTGCATTGGGTGTGTTAGGGCAGGATAGAATTGCTGATGGAGTGGGCCAGGTTTTGGTGAACGTCTCCACTGATTAATTGAGGGATTATTTTGTGTAGAAAAATGTATAACCATAGGTTCATAGGTTGGTACTAGGATATCGGCCCTAGGGCCTCTGCAAGCCTAGCCATAACAATTCCCTGGATATTTCTTCCCACAATATTTACTTCTCTGGACCCCTTTCTAGCAGGGCGACTAACATGATCCCCGGGGTGAATTTCCCATCTCCCATCCAATCATCAAGGTTCCTTCTGAAGAGGTCCAATGAGGCGCTCTGCTTGACATGTATGGGCAGTCTATTCCAGAGTATGGGGAGTCTCTGGGTCAGGAACCTATCCCTCCAGCATGTGTTGTTCATTGTGATGACAAGGTTTAGATCCCAGGAGCATGTGGCTCTGAGGGATTGGGATTTCTTTAAGTGGAGCATGTCCAACAGCTCATGGTTTGACATGGCCTTGTATGTTAAGCAAAGATCGCCTCTGAGTAGACGATATGCCACAGTGTATAGCTGGAGTTTTTTTAGACGGTCAGCATATGGCATATGCTTTAGGCCTGTGATTCTTTTAGTGAGGTATTTCTGTGGCCTTTCCAGCTGTTGCAGATGTTTTGTGAGGTACATACCAAATGGGGCATTATACTCTATAATAGGTCTAATGAGGGATGAGTACAGTGGGACAATGACCTCCTTTTTTCTGGATGAAAAGCCCTTAGTGATGAGGTGTGCCACATAGAAGGATTTCCTGACTGTTGTGGCGATGTGGTTATCGAAAGTGAGACCACTGTCCACCTGTGTCCCTAAGTCTCTCATCACATTTCGATGTTTAGTGTCCTGCCACCTATGTGGTAATTCATGGGTACATGTTTTTTTCCAAAGGGGATAACTATACATTTCTTGGCATTAAGCTTGAGCCCATGGCTCTGGCACCAGGCATCTGTTTCTGTAAGGCCCTTTTGTAGAATATCCACATCATTTGGGGATTCAATAATGGCTCCCGGTTTGCAGTCATCTGTGAACTTTGTTAGCCGGAGTCCCTTAGTGTTGGCCTGTACTTCAGAGAAGTAGATGCCAAACAAGAGTGGTCCCAGGACTGAACCCTGAGGTACTCCACTTGTCACTTGTCTGGAGCTGGATTTGGAGTTGGCTACTTTTACAGTATGGGTTCTGTCAGTAAGCCAGTTGGCAACCCATCGAGTGACTTAGGGATTTATGCCCAGCTTAGTAAGCTTATCTATGATTCCAGAGTGGGGGATGGTGTTGAAGGCCTTGGCGAGGTCCAAATAGGCTGTGTGGACTGCCTTACCCTCATCCACAGCTCTGGAGACTGATTCAAAGAAGTCAATTGGATTCAGGAGACAAGACTGGCTCTTCACAAACCCAACCTGGGTGAGGTCCAGTGTTTGAAGGTTGCCAATGTCTTTGTTTATAAGTTCCATGATAATGCGTTCCATGCCCTTGCAGATCAGGCTTGTCAGACTGATGGGATGGTAGTTCCTGGGATCCAAGGTGGATCCCCCACTTGTGGAGTGGGATAACTGTAGCTGTGTGCCACTCAGTGGGCACGAAGCCTCAGATGAGTTTATGATTAAACATGATACTAAGGTGAGGTGGCAGTTCATTTTGTAGTTCATGTAGTACATAGCCTGGGATGTCATCTGGTCCCATGGATGCTGTATTCTTAGCTTTGAAGAGTGCGGTTTCTACCTGTGTGGCCGTGATTACCGGAATTTGGCAATCTTTTGGTATTGAGATGGGCCCTTTAGGGGGTGAGAGGGGGGTGAAGTTGGCACTAAATCACTCTGCCAGGATATTGGCAATATCCTTGGGATCAGTATATTTAATGCCATTCTGTTGTAGCTCAGAGCAGATCTGAGCATTGCCATTTAGATTCTTGACATAACTATAGAATGCCTTGTGGTCGTCTTTGGAATCTTTGGCAATTTTATTTTCGTAACTAGCTTTTGAGGATTTTATGAGGGATCTCAGCTTCTTACTGAGGCTGGTGAGGGAGTTTTTTGCATCCTGGGATTTTCCTCCTTTCTGCAACAGTTTCTTCCTTCTGTTGTATAGTTTGTTTATAGCAGGGGATCACCAGATTGGCTTCCTTTTTTTTGGAGAAGAGCATCTTGGTTCTATTTGAGATGGCACGATTCATGCACGAGTGGATGTGTTTGTACAGTGCCTTAGTGTAGGATTCTGCAGTCGAACTTTCAGATCCTGTCTGCATGGGTGTCATGAAGTTTGTCACTTCTGACTTCAGTAGCATGAAGTTGGCTTTGGAGAAGTTTTTTAAGGAGGTTTCCTTACTGGGGGGTGGGGGTGGGATGTGAATGTCAAGGGTGATTTGCATATGGTCAGACCTGACCAATGAGGGGGTGACCACTGGTGTGAAGCATCTATTTCCATGTTGGTAATGGCCAGGTCTAGGATATTGGAGACCCTGGTGGGGCAATGGATTAGTTGATCCAGGGTGTTGGAATTTATGAATTCCAAGAAACGTTCGGAAAAGGAGTTGGTACTCGAGTAGTTTTCCCAGTTAATGGCAGGATAGTTGAAATCACCCAGTGTTGGGGGTTTGGTTGTATCCTAATATTTTCCAGTATGTTTAGAAAGGTGTAGTAAGAATCTTGGGGCATGGTGGGGGATCTGTAGCAAGCTACAATTTGGATTGCAGTCTTACCTAGTGTTAGTTGCACCTGGAGAATTTCAGATGCATTGTGTTGGGCAACAAGCCTGGAGGTGTGAATATCCTTGGTGAATATGGACACTTCTCCACCTTTAGTGTTTTGCTCTTGGTTTTGTGGCCGAAAAGTGTGGTAAGAGTTGTAGCCTGGTATTGCAGGGGTGCTCTCTGGAGCCTTGACCCAGGTCTCAGTTACTGCACAGATATCGATGTTCTCCATTTTTAGGAGTGCCTCAAGAGAGTGCATTTTGAGGTTTAGACTTCTAGCATTGAGTAGCATTACCTTCAGATTTTGCATGCTTGTATCTGTTACGGTGGTGGTTTTATCCTTTGAACTTTGCCTAAAAAGGGCACTATAGGGGTGGCAAGATCTTTAGCCAGTAATCTGAATCCCAGGGGTGACAGGTGCAGACCATCTCTGGCAAAGCATCGTGGTTTGTCGATCATGTCTTCCCAGGCAGACAAATACTGGATCCTCTTTGAATGACACCAGAAGCTTAGCCAATTGTTGAAGTCAGTCATTTTGTCCTTATACTGTAGTATTATTCTGGGCAAAGGCAGGATGCTACTCAGGGCTAGGGTCATACCTGCCTGGGCCACATGATCCAAGAGCGCTTCCATGTCTCTTTTCATGTAGTCCAGGGAGGTACGTCTGAAGTCATTCACTCCAGCATGGACAATGACAGAGTCATATTTGTACTTGTTGTGGAGTGACTTGAGTGCATGCATTATGTGGCAGATCCTGGCACCCGACAGGCAGCTGACTGTAATTTTCTCCTTGTTCAGCCTGGTGAGTGGGACATCAGTGTGCCTGACTATAGAGTCACCTATGACTAAAGTGTTGGGTACATTGTCTTGCCTTAGGGGCTGTATAGGCTTTGATTTAGTTTTAGTCATGCCTTGGTGGTTGGATAGTTCTGTTTTGCATACTTGTAGCTGAATAGATCTATGGTGGATGAGCAGTTCGGACTGGGTGATGTTGTAAGGGATTGGTGGGCTGGGGATTTGTTTGGGTAGATGCATATAGGTGGGTGAGGTATATTTCTATATTGGGAAAGTTTGATAGTTTGTGAGATAGGCAAGAAGGCAGAGGGGAGCATTAGACAATGGCATTTTTAAAGGTATATAGTATAACTACTAGTAGGATATAATGGATTAAAATGTTTAGGGAGTAAGTAAGGATAAGTTAGTTTGATTGATATGGTAGCAACAGAGAGTAAATGATATTATGTCAATTCCAATTGGTTGAGAAATTTATATTAGATGTATGTTGTGACTGGCTGTGGTTGTGGGGGTGGAGTTGTGGGTGTTTAAATTTAGAGGTGTGGGGGTGAATGGGGGACTGGGGACAGGCTGGGGGAGCAAAGTGAGCCCAAGCGAGCGAGGGTGAACTTAGTAGAACCCACAAATGTAACCTTATTTCAACAAAATCCATGGCACTGAAGGTAAACTTTCCTAGTGAAGCTAAACAGCAGTAATAAAGAAAGGCAAATGATTTGGCAAGTATAGAGTGTAAGAGAAATGCAAGAGAAGTACTGTGAGGTGCTCTAATACAGTACAGCTAGGGACAGTTAAGAATTATTATGATCTCTCTGAAGGGAAGGAGGAATGCAGGATTACTAAATGACACCGAAGAAGGATATGGAAAGCACACCACAGAAAACAATGCAGTAACAAGATAGACCAACTGTTTTTCACAGATGAGCAAAATCTACTGCTAAAGAAAGAAGTGAACAAGATCATGCAATAAATCTGGAAACCAACCGCAGACATCAGAAAAAGCATAGTAAGCTATACTTTAAAAAAACAAAAGTCGTATGTTTAATCAATCAACTAAGTGACCTGGCCAAAATAACCTTTTCAATCATGCCTCAGGCTAGCATTTAAAATATTTTCAGTTATATAGTATAGAATAAAACGTAGTCAGAGAATACAAAATGACAAGCTAGTACAAAAGGTTTGTATTTTCTACACGCAATGAGAAAAGCACATCAGAATTCAAAATAAGCTGTTAATTGACTTAGCATAAGAAGGTTACATACAACAAAAATTAATGAGTGGAATAAGAAAAACACAAATAACACAAAACACCAAAGTGTTTCCAAGCCACCACAGCATGATGATTGTATCCACGAAGTGATGAAACAGCAAAATCTGGACCACAAATATGATTTTTAATAACATAAAAAAAAAGCCAGAAAACACAGTTTAGCATTTAAACATTTCACCATATGCATCTGTCCTGTTCAACAGAGACTTCATCAGAACTGAATTGAACCAATCAAACTGATGGTTTTATAACCCCTAGTCACATATTTAAATTAACTAACCTAATAGAGTGCCTATGATAACAGACATGAATTTGTTTGTTAAAACAAAAACCTGAATTAATTAAAAAACTTGTTAATAATAAGGCAAAGAAATAGGGGTAGAAGGCATGCAGGCATGTGCAGGTTAAGGTGGGTTGAGTTCACAGCAGTTACACTGGGAGTTCAGAACAGTATATGATGATAATGTTTAATTTGTTTATACCAGTAATATTAGGAAGATTGTTAAGGGCAGTGTGTAAAGGTTAAAGTGGGATCAGTTTATAGCAGCTACAGTGACAGAGGGCTAAGGGCAATGTGGATACAGATTAGACTGGGTTGAGTTCCACTGAGTAATAGTTAATAGTGGTATATGAAGTTTAGTCTGAACTGGTTGACAGCAGTAACACTGTGGAGGTGGATACATCCAGTGAATGAAATTTAGTGTTGGTTATGTTTATAGCTGTTACACTGGGAAAGGTTTAAAGTAGTGGCTGAAAATTACAGACGACAGTTTTTATATCAGTTATACTGGGAAGTGGTTAAAGGCAATCTGTGTAAGATAGAGTAGATGAGTTTAAAGCAGTTAAACTGGGAGGTATTTAAAGATGGTATATGAAAGTTACAGTGGGATGGGTTTATATCAGTTACATTAGGATATTATTAAGTCTGGCGATTAACACAGAGGATTAAGATTAAGATGTCTTCAAGAGATGTTCCCTGCAATCGAGGGTTTGATTCCCACAGCCTCAGGTGTCATAGTGTGTTACTCTGAATGAGTAATTTAACAAGACATTGCTCCTGGCCTGAGTCTGAAAAAGGTCCATGAAGATCAAAGCTCTACACTAGTTTACAAATATAAATAAACAAAGGGGTGGGTGCAGGTAAGATGCATTGTAGTTATAGCAGTTATAGTGAGGGGAAATTAAAGACAGTGTCTGAAATTTATTGTACACTGTATTTACCAGTTACATTTGGTTGTAGTTATGGACAGTGTGTATGTGTGTGTGTGTGTGTGTGTGTGTGTGTGTGTGTGTGTGTGTGTGTGTGTGTGTGCAGATATATATATAGGGGGAATAATCATTTAAAATCCAAGGAATGAATATGTGATTCTGGGAAAAGACTAGGAACTGTGTGAAAAAAGGAGCTTATACATACCATAACTGAGATTGTGGTAATTTGGAGTATTCCTTTGACTCTGAGATACAGTATTCTTGTAGCTAGAATATGTACAGTAAGTACTGGAGCTGTGGGGAGATGCAAACCCCACATTATTAAGGGGTGCAGCAGAGGCTACTATCGACAAAAAAATGTTTAAATGGACCACAGCGAGCTTTAATATTCACTCTACTCCATTTGATTCACTGTTTATTTTGTATAATGTCAGTACTTATAGTTAGGGGACTTGGGTTACAGTAGCAGCTATACAGATATTAGGGAGGACTGGGTTTATAGCAGTTACACTGGAAGGTGACTATGAGATAATTAAACACTGCTTGACTAAAAAGAAGGAGAAATAAGCTGTTATAGATACCAGCAAGTACAGAGTTCCAAATGTTCTGGGCAAGTTTTAAAAAGGGCCTGTCAGTGGTGTTCAATGTGGAAGGCGATCTTTGAAAAGTAGCACAGCCTGGAAGATATGAAAGTGTGTGGTAATGGCTGGAGTTAATGATGACTTTGCTAGCTAGAGGTGGGTAGAAGTCAGTTAAGTAACTTGTATAATGTGGTAGTAAAGAGGAAAGTGGCACATTCAATTGTATGAAGAACCTTATGGAAATAAAAAATTATCACTGGTCAGATGGATTTATAAAGTAACATATTAATTTAGGGCCTTTTGTAATAAGGCTGCACTGTGAATCTTCCATAAGACAATGGGAAGAACTGCATTTTAATCTCTGGGCACTAAAATGCCTTTTGCAACAGATCAGCAGAATTCACTGGTCTGTTAGCTAGTGAACATGTAATGGAGTTTAAGCTAAAAAAGTATATTGTCAGCAGTAAATTCTGCATAAATACTGAAGGAAAGAGTGGTCTAAAGAGATAGAGGTACTTATACTTAGTTTTTCAATCCATGTTACTCCATCGCTTATTTTACACCCTTCCATTTCTTTTCAATGCACTGAAGAGAAATCACTGCAATAGTTGTTTAAATTATAGTTTAGAAATGTAACCCCACATTCCTTGTTTCTTTTTTTTTTTTCCCAGTGGATACCCAGCTAGTTAACTATTGTATATCAGTTTCTTACCTCAGCCAGAGAAGACAAAAACACCCTATCAAGCCACTCAGAATTATAAAAAATCTTGTCACCAACTGCTCCCCTTCGAATAATCTGTACCACTTATGCCAATAAGCATCAAAACTGCTTCCAGGCTGATGTTCAGCCACAGAGTTAACTAAACTATTCCATAACTCATCCACTCTGTGTGCAAACAAAATTCCTAATATCTTCCTTAAAATGATCTGCTGCACTTTACTACTTATGCTTCATTTGTCCCATTCCTCTACACTGTACCCCTAATTTGCCCCATTCCTCTACATTGTACCCCTACATGTGTCTGTATCATATTCTGTTTCTCTCTTATCTCTTCCAAAGATATAATCACACATGTTGGAACTATAATACCAACAAGCTTTGCAATAAATGGGAAGGAATTTTGACCAAAAGTAAGAAGAGTAATTCCCAGAATGTTAGAGTCTTTGTCTCTGAAATAAACAACTCAGGAGTGTAATAAAATACAACAAAGTGAAGTTTAAGGCTAAAATAGCTACACAAGCCGAAGACAATCACAAGGCCTCTTTTGTTAGGTTCGTAATCTCAAAAGCACAATGCAACAATGTTCTGAATTGGCTGTGAATGATGTTTGTTACCTACACTGAGAATGAAGATACAGAAAACTTATAAATTTAGCTTAAACTTTACCCCATCTCTCCCTTCCATCCATCCCTAAAAATATACCTGAAATTGATTTGCTTCCAGCTTTCATAGAAGACCAAATCATAAAAGTGCTATCAAAAGCTGAAAACAGTATATCAATGAATCCTGACAATATCCCTGGATACATCTTAAATAGCATGAAGCACGATTTAGCCACACCCCTAACAACCATGTTCATTCTCAGCCTCCATATAGGTTTTAAATAAAGTGAATGCAGAACAGCTACAGACATTCCCCTGAATACGGAAGAACCTTCCACAGACCCAGGCAATTACAGACCCATAAGTCTGACCAGCCACATATGCAAAGCCATGGAAAGAGTTATGGAACTAATAATCAGGACATAGAGAACCTCCAAACACTGGACCTGTCTCAGTTTGGATTAATCAAGAGCAGGTCATGCTTACTCAACCTGGTGAACATTTTTGAAAAGGTCACAATAGCAATGGATGAGAGCAAAATGATGCACACTGCATACCTAAACCTGGCTAAAGCTTTTGGCACAATTCCCTACTTAGGCATAGTAGAAAATATAAATAAAGTGGGAATAAGAGCTTGTGTCACCTGCTGGATTGCCAACTGGCTCACAAATGGGATGTAGGAAATCAAAATAGCATAAGTTACCTCCACAAAGAGAAGAGAAACCAGTGGATTCCCCAGGATTCTGTGCTGGGACCTTTTCTGCTTGTCATTTACTTTTCTGAAATACCAATGGTCTCTGGCTGACTAAGTTTACAGATGACTGCAAGCAAGGAGCAGTCATTGAATCTCCAAATGACTTAGCCATCCTGCAGGAAGGTTTGTTTGACTCCAATAAAAAACTGCCAAAATCATGGACTGAAACTAAATGCCAAAAAATACATTATTGTATGCTTTGGAAAATCATCTACCCCAGGTATTTACCATATTGAGCATATGTCCTTGAGAGTTGACCCAGTTGTTCAGGATTTGGGAACTTATGGGGACAATGACCTAACCTCTGACCAACATGTGGCCATTGTTGTAAGAAAGTCCTTCTATATCACACAGTTCATAAACAAAGGGATTGTGTCTAGATCTAGGGATGTCAGTGTCCCACTTTACTCAACCCTCATTAAGCCAGACATCAGGTATAACACCCCCTTTAACATATATCTCTCCAGACACATGCAACAACTGGAATGCCCACAGAGATACCTTACTAAAAGGATGCAAGGCCTAAACAACATGTCCCACATGGACTGACCCGAAGTCCTGTCACTATACTCTGTATCCTACAGACTGCTAAAAGGTGACCTGTGTCTGCATACAAGGAATCCTCCTACCCAGTACTGATGGATTTACTGCACAACAGCAAGTCAAATGGCATCAGAAATAGTCTAGGGATATAAACCTCTGCTACAACATTAGCAGTTTGGTTTGGAGGGACAGGTATATCTCACAGAAGACACAGCTGCTAGGGAACAGACTCACCATCCACATAAAACGTCTATCATTGTCCATATTGAAGCTCATCTTGGATCTATGGACAGAAATAGAAAATTTACCCCAGAATTGCCCCTGCACTACTAATAGTCACAGACAGCTCCAAAATGTTTTATCCAAATGGAGTGGGTTAATTCAAGCACAAAAAGGGAATTTGGCTAGGCTTAAAATGGCTGACAAGGGCAGTTAGCCCAGTACTTACCTATGAACTTAAATTCAATTCACATAACTAAAGTCCTCAAGACATTTACTGATTTAGACACCTTTGTTAAAAATGAAGGCAATAAAAAGGACAGATCACCTAACTGATCTGAAGGATACTGTTTCCTTAAAGTAGTCTAAATCAAAGGAGTTTAAAACATTAAAAGTATGTTACTTTTATTAACATCTAATGTATGTACTCAATGCAAATGAATTGTATAATGATTTTTATTATGACGTCTTTGTTGTTATACTTGAATAGCTTAAATGAATTACCTGATATGAGTTGTGTAATTTTTGTATTACTTTAAAAAGCATCTAGGTACGAAAAAGATCATCTGTGTTACATTCTATGGCGTTTTAATAATATTTCTGGATTTGTATGTTTTCAACCTGCCGTTTTCATTTGGATTTTACTGTGGTGGACTGTTTCAATTTATACTTTTTGCCATCTTGTGTAAATTTCAGAATATTTCAGACTCCGAAATCATTTTCCCCATGCTACTTCTAATGTAATTCCATTCATTCTTCACTTTGTGTTAGGAATGCAGGTCGCAGAATATTCTACATTTTACCATTAAAATCAAATTACTTTCTGTTTACTTAATGCTGTTTTTCAGATTCTTTGCAAATTAATTCAACTATCCTGTACAAGAGAAAACATTTCCTTCATCAACAATAAAAAATATGACCACTTTGCTTGCATTACCTGTAAAGTAACACCACATTGCTTGTGTGGTAAGTCTTCAAGCTGTAGCTTAATTCAACTTCCAGCAATTTGTCTCATAATTATTACTGCACCTTTAAACTATTGCTACATTATACATGTCAGTTGTATTTGATACAGCATATTTGACAGGTGGACACAAAGGATTAAGGCTATCCGTTGCTAATAAATTTCATCCTATAATCCTGGGTTGTATTCTATTTGCCTATTACATGACTCAACAAGTCACATAACCAGACAGCAACCCTGCACTACTCTGAAAAGAGGAACCTGCTTCTCCTAGTAGATTTATCTGGCTGACAAGATAATTAGATACATTATAAATAAACTATATATCATATGATATTCATGCTCCCCTTTCTTCTAAACCCAACCCAAAATGATTCAACACACAGCAATTGTCTGCAGCCCAAACAATTGCAAACTTACTCTTCTATAAAAGTTTCAAAATAGTATCAATCAGAGCAGTAGAGGGGAACTTCAGTTTTCAAATGAAAACCTGAAAACCAAAAAAATCTGCTGATGGGTGTTAAGTGAACAGTACCCATTCAGTTTACCACCGGTTTCTAGAACATTACAGTGGTTTCAAATGTCTATTTCCGTGCTGAAAGTGGACGCAGCTCTGCTGTAAAAGATGACATTTTGTGTACCTGTAAGCTAATAGCTATACAAAGATGTACAGAGTAGGAGACTGGTTACGTCCTATCTAGTTAAAATACCTGCTACACAAAATCATTTAAAATGATAGCAAGTACCAGTGAGCTGAGCAGAATGTGTGTGTTTTAGGTTGTGCAAATATGTTGGCATAGTGTAACTTCTGCATGCACAACAAATCTGCTACATTTATATGCAGCTTACAAGAGATCCTATTCCTGAGACATACTGAAGTCTTTAACGTAGCCTTCTTTCAAACATAAAGTTTAATACACCTTACTAATCTATGTTGATCACTTCTGTCACTTCCACCCTCACCTCATCACTCAAGTGAGAGATTCATATCAGCTAGGACTGTTAGCTGTAAAGGTCACAATGGGATAGCTAAACCTAGAAGTAAAATTCCTTCACTGATGCTGTGTTCTGAAACTTTGTATGGCATACCACTAACTGGCCTACCTTACAAAAACATGGAAAAACAGCTTTAATAAACTGTCCCATCATTGCTGTGAACCCCTCAACTATGCAGTGGATAGCTTCCCCCCACGTAAATAATATGACGCTTCCTTCAGAGCCCAATTACCCATAATACAACGGTTCTGTTAATGGCAGGCTAATATTTGCTTAAAGAGCATTCTCTCAGACTCAGAACAGATCATCCCCACCCCCAAAAAAAGAAGCCAGTTATAAAAAGCAAAACTATTCAAACCTACAGTATATGGTAATTTCCCTTCGCCTCATTTCAGAGCACCACCCCATATGAGATATACTGCATATTCACGACAGTAATGAATTCCTGTCCAGTATTTAACAATGCCATGTGGGAGGCCACTGTGGTGCAGCAGTTAGCGTTGCTGCCTCACAGCAAGAACGTCTCCAGTTCGATTATCGGCTGGGGTGCCTTCTGTGCAGAGTCTGCATGTCCTCCCTGTGGTCGCATGAGTTTCCTCTGGGTGCTCCGCTTTCCTCCCACATCTCAAAGACATGCTGTAGGTGGATTGGACACTCTAAATTGGCCCTAGGTATGAGTGCGTGCATGTGTGTACCTTCTGTGGAAGGTTGGGCACCGGGATGGCAACCCAACACTGTAAAACTCTACTGCCAATCATGCGGACAGGTGATCCGCTGTGGTGACCCCTAACCAGGAAAAGCTGAAAGAAGAAGATTTAACAATGTCATATGTCTCTATGTTTTTGTATAATTTTGTCAAATGGAATTCAAAATGGTAAAGAAGTTGTATTAAATCATAAACAATGTCATCGTTTTAAAAACACGTTGTGCGTAAATGAGTAACTGCAAACTTAATCTGATATTACAGTAACACAAAACATTTCTTTAAAATACACTCTGCAATATTACTTACAGCAATACAAGAAACTGAAAAAGAAGATTAGAACTGATAAACACATTAATAAGCTAAATAAGTGAAAAACTGATAAATACATTAAGAAGACATATAGTTGAAAAACAGCAGCTGGAACTTTTTTTCATCCTATATGATAAGAAAACATTCTTACGGCAGGATAACCCAAGTGTAATGACTGCAGCAGTGTAACACGATGAACATCTGCATAGGATCAAGTTTGCAATCTGAAGAAAAACTAGATGCTGTAATAGCTTCTAGTTAGCCCTCAGAACAGTGAATTATCCTCATTAGTGCAGCGGACAAAGCATTCCTGTACAGCTTGATGCCATGTGCTAACTAGAAAATGTTCTCTCCCTCTCCCTTTCCCATATCCAGTGTGGGTTATTTTTGTCCTTTAGGGTGCAGCCTATGGCTTCAAGTATCTATGTCATCTTTCATAGCCAAAAATGCATTAGCAATCTCCTTTCCCCCTATCCTGCAGACTGACCCCACAGCACTCACCTCATATGCAACGTTTTGGTAAGTATGGCAAAAAGCAACATAACTGGGATAGAAAATTTATGGGAAAATCCATAAAATCCATCAATGTGTGATTCAAGTAATATTTTCTTTTGTCATTATACTTCATGAATTTAATTTAATGACACATTATCTGCTGTAATTACATAAAATGATCTTCCATGAATCTGTAACATGACTTTATGTAAACCATTTATATGTGATACCTAGGAATCTTCTTATTCTGTGATTCAACGGTGGTATGACGCTTTGTATGTTGGGATATGTGCAAAAATACCACACCTCATGCCTCATTCTGTAAATGGGACAGGGCTGTTGTTCACAGTGGGATGACAGTATGTCAGGGTGCATGCAAAAATATCATTTAGTACAGTACCTCATGCATCATTCTGTACATGAGACAGCTCTTATCCAACAGAATTTATTACTTTATGTAATAATGTGACAATGTGACATGACCTTGGTTCTTCTGCTAAAGTAATAGCTAAAACTGTCATGGCAGATGCACCCTCTCTGATGTAGGTAGTGATACAGTAGGTACTATTCAGAGTGCCATACAGAACAAAAATCTGAATTGCTTTGCTGCTTCAGAATAAATGACTGTTGTGTTATGCATTGAATTTAACTACAGAATAGGAAATTAATAAATTGTCAGGTAATTCCTTCATTTATATCAAAGCTGAAATTTTATGTAGCTCATTACTATTCTATGCTCTTGTTTCCAGGCACGCCTTCCTGTGAAGTGGATGGCTCCAGAGAGCATCTTTGAGTGCGTGTACACCGTACAGAGTGATGTCTGGTCATATGGAATTCTGCTCTGGGAGATCTTCTCCTTAGGTAAGATGGAAGTGTCGTGCGGCATTCATAAACATTGTCCTCAGAGCATATTCACTATATAGTTCTTTAAAAAAGCACAGCAATATATTTCCCAGTGTGCATGTTAACAGTGCATCTGTTAAGATTATTGATTTTTTTTGTCATACTCCTGTCACCTAACAGCTGAAGGCATGGCATAAGACCCTTGTTGTGTACCACTAATCAATTTATCAAGTTAAATGTAGACATAAATCTTTGTTTTCACAACAGCACTGTCTCCTAGTACTACAATAAGATCTGATGCTGAATCCTGTGTATCTTCAAATAGCAAAAAGTTAAAACTGAAAATAAAATTCTACATTCTAATTATTTATCATTGTTTGTCGTCAGAGCTACAGAAAGAGAGCAAGGAAGCTTACAGGCACTTCTTTTTCTCACAATTATAATAAAAATGTTTTTGTCCAGAAGCACTGCAGCTTGTTACACTGTCATGTGAGCATCATAAATTCATAGTTTTTTGTCCCCTGTTTCTGAATCACTGATTTTTTTTAAATTAACTAAACAATTTCTGTGAGCTCAGGATGAGAAACTTGCATATGTACTATTCCTCGAAATTAAAAAAAAATAGATTGTCAATGGGGCTAACCTTGAAGTTAACCCAGAAACATTTTGCTAGAAGGGGTAGCCAATGGCCTGAAACTAGAAGTAGTTAGATGTTGTTTATGCAGAATTATTTGAAGAAACATTATTTTTTACAAACAAAAGGCCATGTTTGTATTTTAGTTGGGTGATATTTCAATAATTACGCAGTGTGATGACCTTGGACTTACATGAGATGGGGCTATGTAGATTATATCCCACCTTTTTCTGCAGAAGTCACATGGAATTAGACATCTGATGAAAAAATGTCAACAACATGATGTGCAGCCCTTGCCAGAGAATTGTATGCGACATTGAGAGCAAAGCATTGGTTAACAGCCCATGGCTGTATTTTATTCTTTACAGTACATGACTCATTCCTTGCTTGTATACTTTTAGCAGAGAAATACCATCACACCTGCTAAAGGTCTTGTGTTCTTTGACATAATCTGAGTTATGTCACACATCTATGGGCCAGATTCCAAAACAGTTGCTCTCAGTGAAAGTCTGCCCTGATTTCAAGAGACTTACTCTCTTAATTTTGCCAAGTCTTTTAGGTTTCTAATACCATGATGGAAATGGACCTCATTCCTAAGTCAAAGTATGATTAAAGTTCATGAAATTGGTATTGTTTCAATCTTTGATATCAGCCAAAAGTGCTCTTCGCAGCATCTGTAATGACTTCTTCTGCAATTCATATGTGGTTACATGGATTGGTAACATATCTAAATACGATTGCAAATTCTATTTTATAAGACCCATTGCTCCTATTACTATTGGAACTGTCTTGGTATCTTTCTTCCATATTGCTCTTGTTTCTACCTGCAGATCCTGATATTTTATGACTTTGTGTCTCTCTGTACGCAAGACACTGTAGTCACTGGGTGTGTCGATTTCAACGATCAATGCTACTTTTGCCTTCTTTTCCTGGACCACTATATCTGGTTTTCTAGCATCTGTCCTTTGTACTCTTGGTAATGGATGATCCCATGTGATGTAGACGTCTTCATTTTCTATGATGCTTTGTGGCTCATGTTTCCAGTGTTTTTCAGCCACTTCAATACCATAATGTTTGCACAATCCCCAGTGCAACAGTCTTGCCACATTATTATGCCTTTCAGTATACAGTCCTTCTGCCATTAGTATGTCGGAACCAGCAATGAAGTGAGCAACTGTTTTCAGTTTGGTTTTATAAAACCTACATTTGTCTGTTTCTCCCATATACTCAATGGACTTTGCAAACCAACATGTACATAGCCCACTATCTTGGGCTGCCAATATTAACCTTTCATCTCTTGGTTTGAATTTGCCTCTCTTTAACCATTCCTGTGTTCGTTCCTGATCAACATGAGGTTCTTCCAGAAGTTTTCTATACTTGCAACTATATTTATGCATTTTCCACATTTCTTGCCTTCTCATCTGATCCTTCACCTTATATTCTTTCTTTTGTTTTTTGGCACATTCAGTTGCTGCCTGATTTTTATCTACTTCTGGTTTGAATTCCATTCCTGCTTGACACTGATATGCTTCTGCTAAATTAAGTAGAGAAGTCATCTTAGATTTATTCTCCTCATGTTTCAAAACTTAAACTATGTTTGAGTCTTGTGAGGTCAGCAGATATGTGTGGTGTCCCATGATTGCATATCTATACATATAATCAATTTCAATGGGCCCAGCCCTCCTTTGGAATTGGGAATATATAATCTTGGTATGCATTGATTTTTATAAATTATTTGGTGAGTATGAAGCATCCTTCTTGTTTTCCTATCTAATCTATCCAACACGTTTTGGGGCCAGTCAGTTACTCCAAAACTGTAAGTTAGGACAGGAAGAGTAGACTGGTTTATAGCTTGGATTTTATTCCTAGATGTCAGTGCCATTTTCAGGATTAATTATGTCTTCTGAAGTATTCTTTACTAAGTTTTCTTTGCTTTTGTTCGTGTTTTATTGTTGATCATTCATCAGTTCCCAACTATTTAAACACTCCTTCTTTCTCAAGTTCTTTTATATCACATTCTTGTCCCAGACTGATGTTTTCTTGGTGTTTTAGTTTTCCTGCTTTAAAGGTTGCTTTTGCACATTTATCAAGACTAAATGACATTCTTATATCATCTGAAAAAGTTTTTGACAACTTGCAGTTGTGCTTTCAGTTTCTCATCTGATGAGCTATACAGTTTTAAATCATTGACAAAGAGAAGATGAGAAGTCTTTACACTTTGTTGTTTTCTAGGAGCTAGATTATAGTCATGGCCTAAGCTGTTAAGTAAACAGCTTAATGGGTTAAGGGCAAGGCAGAACAGCAGTGGTGACAAAGAGTCACCCTGGAATATCCCCCTTTGAATTTTTATCCCTGGGATAATAATTTGTACTTTATTATGGCTTAATTGCAAAATGGATTGGGGTTGGGAGGGTGGCCTAATGGTTAAGGTGTTTGCCTTACAAACACAAGATACAGGGCTTGAATCTCATAGGGGATAACTGGCTATGCTTAAAATGGCTCAGAAGGGCAGTTAGCCTAGTACGAACCTATGAACCTATGGTCTGCCACTGTTTCATGATCACTATAATGTAGTCGATTAGTGTAGGGTTTATCTTATACATTTTTAAGCACTCTTTTATCCATGAATGTGGTATACTATCAAATGCTTTTTTGTAGTCAATCCATGCCATACTTAGATTCTTCCCCTTTTTACAGTTCTCCACTATGACTTTATTTAACAACAAATGATCCTTTGTTCCATATGACTTTCTTTTATTGCCCTTTTGTTCTACTGCCATAATTGCATTTTCTTCTAAATGACTAAACTCTGTCAGCATCATTTCCCATATATAGTTTATACGTCGTCAGAAGGCAAGTTATTGTTCTATAATTTTTAAGGTAGTTTGCAGGTTTAGTCTTAAGTAGGAGCATTATTTTTCCTGTTGTTAACCAGGTTGGTGTCTGTTCGGGGTGAGCATATAAATAGTTCTTACTCATGGCTAAATCGTCATGCAAAGATATTAATACTTTTAGCGAAAAGTTAGGTACTGCATCTGGGCCTGGGGTTTTCCAATTAGAGGCTTTTCTTAACTTTATTTCAGTCTTGCTGGGTGTTACTTCATCCCATTTCATATTCTGTACCTTTCAACCTCTTATTCTTTTTTTAACTTCTTCGATTAATTTAGCATCTTTGTTATGTTCCACATGATCTTCATAGATACTTCTCCAAAATGTATTTATTTCTTCTTTTTTTTTCTGTCTTTCAATTCCTTTTACCTTATTTTCCAATTCTTTAAAAAACTTTTTTTGGATCATCAATAAATTGTTTATTTTGTACTTTTGCTTTATATTTATCTTCATATCTTAAAGTTTGTCCGCCTGTGCTGAATTTTTTTTTTGTTATTTGTGATAGTACATGATAGATCCTGGTCTGTTCTAATAATGTGCATTGCTTTTATCACATCTAGCTTTCTGAGTATTTTTATTGATCTGTTCCCTCTTTTATACTCTTCTAATACTTACACTTCTTCTCTTAGTTGCTTTATAGTTTCTCTGTTTGATACTTCCATGGTGGTATCCAAAAGAAAATCCAACACCAGCCAGAGAGTCCTCAGTAAATATAAAATGATAAATAGTAACAAAAAACTTCGGACTCACCACGAAATAAATAAAAACAGTATATTTTATTAGACAAACGGTAAGCGCACAGTATTCAGAGATACGCTTCCTCAGACCATGGCATCAAGTCAAATACTGCAAGCTTATATAGTTGAGTAACCACTTAATTAAACCCAATCAAATGATTAATTAATTAATTAAATAAATAATTAGGCAATCAACAAACAGATCTTTTAAAGAAACAGCTTATAAAATACATGATTCCTAATATAAAATGCAGTATCATGCTATATGGAATAAATGCAATCTTGTTAACTGCTTACAAACCTAAAAATACATTTATATATAGTTTAAAACTAACTAACATATAGGCAATCATGTGTACAGCCTATATATAAATTTATATACAGATAAAAACTATTAATATATAAATTATTAAACACACTTAAATAATTATTGCATATAAATAACATTATTAAAATCAATATGAACTCTGCTTATCTAAAACATATGAAACTATGGTAAAATATGTATGTATATGCATTAAAAATGTATACATATGTACAAAATACATATATATAAATGTACATAAATAGTTATGTAAGCTAAATAACTATGCATAAAGACAAATATATATATATATATATATATATATATATATATATATATATATATATATATATATATATATATCTACAAGAAACTGTACAGTCAGTACAAATCTAAATTCAACCTAAAACTTGATTTTGGGCTATAACAAATATTATTATAAATTTTTAATGCATATACATACATATTTTACCATAGTTTCATATGTTTTAGATAAGCAGAGTTCATATTGATTTTAATAATGTTATTTATATGCATTAATTATTTAAGTGTGTTTAATAATTTATATATTAATAGTTTTTATCTGTATATAAATTTATATATAGGCTGTACACATGATTGCCTATATGTTAGTTAGTTTTAAACTATATATAAGTGTATTTTTAGGTTTGTAAGCAGTTAACAAGATTGCATTTATTCCATATAGCATGATACTGCATTTTATATTAGGAATCATGTATTTTATAAGCTGTTTCTTTAAAAGATCTGTTTGTTGATTGCCTAATTATTTAATTAATTAATCATTTGATTGGGTTTAATTAAGTGGTTACTCAACTATATAAGCTTGCAGTATTTGACTTGATGCCATGGTCTGAGGAAGCGTATCTCTGAATACGCGAAAGCGCTTACCGTTTGTCTAATAAAATATACTGTTTTTATTTATTTCGTGGTGAGTCCGAAGTTTTTTGTTACTACTTCCATGGTGGTATTCGATTTCTCCTCTTCCTTTCCGTCACTACCCTGTATTCTTGTGGTAGAACTTTATCAGTTATTAATTTAGCTGCACAGTAATATATCCTGTTTACCTCTGTTATATTGCATGGATCTCTATGAACAGTCCTAATTGCTATGTCTGTTTGTTTTATCAGACTTCTGACTTTTTGGGTTTTATTAACCTTCTGCAGTCTATTTCTTTCATTGATCTTAATATATCTATGTCTATTAAATCAAGCAACTCTTCTCTTAGCTCATTTTCTTCCGAACTTTTTTTTTCCATTTCATGCTGGCATTCTATAGAAGATTCTATAGCATCATCTTGTGACATATTCTCTTCAATTTCATCCTGTGCCGTCCACTGCTTTATCATATGGGAACGCACTGGCCTATCACTCCTCAACATTGACTGCATCAGTTTCCACAGTTCCCTCTTCCTTCCCTTGTTGTCTATCTTCAAGTGAATATTTATACTGGTTTCCTGTGGAAAGCTGGAAATTATCTCCATATTGCACCTGACCAATTGCTTCCTGTTCCACCGGTTTCCCCTTAATTTGGATATGTATTACTCTATCCTGTTGTGGTGCTTTCTGAATTAGATTTTCTACACTGAATCCTTCACTTTGCAGATACTCCATAACCTCAGTTTCTATTTCTTTAACTTCTCCATTACTAATCTCCTTTTCTACTTTTCCTCTTTGTCTTCTTGTTTTTTTGTATTGTAAAGTTTTCCATGTCCAGATTCCTTTCCTCTCTTGAAATATCTTTGGTGCTACTCTTTTTGTATTGATTAGTTTTGCTTTCTCTTTTGCATAAATATTACACTATATTAAATCTCTTTTTCTTTCACCATGTCCACTTTTCTTATTCAGATATTTCATGATCTTCCTGTTTCTCCCTACTTTGGGGACTCACTCTACCCTGCTGTGATGTAACCTGTTTTAGACCTTCTATACCAAATTCTTCACTTCACAGGCACTCCATAACTTCAACTTCTACTTTTCTTTAACTTCTACTTTACTAATCTTCTTTTCTACATTCCATCTTTGTTATATTATTTTTTATTGTGAATTTTCTATATCCGGATGCCTTTGCCTGTATTTCTCTTAGAATATTTTTGGGGATGCCTTCTTTACATTAATTAATTTGGCTTTCTCCTTTGCATAAATATTGTACCATATCAAATTCCTCTTTCTTTCCCATGTCCATATTTCTTTTTTATATTTTTCAAATATCTCCTGGTTTTGTAGTTTATATTTTCGCACTTGCGCAGTTGCTTCTTTTTCCAAACAGATCAAGGTTTCTTTTTTACTGTTTTTCACAAATATGTTGTATTAATGAATGCAGATTTTCATTTGAAGCTTCTGACAGTTTTTCTTGCGGAAGTATTTTTCTTTCCTCTAATTTCTCTCTTAATCATTTTGTTTATCTTGTGTCTTGAAATTCTGGGCGTTTTGCATAATAGTAACAATACATAATTTCTTTCTTATCCTCAATAGTCCACTTTATCGTCTTTATGGCTCTTCTTTGGCCTATCAGTTTTTGTGATTTTTGTGGACTGCTACTTCCTTCTACAATAGGGGGGCCATTCTCCTCCTGGGCTGGGCCTGGCTCCATTGTAGTAATGTTTCTGTAATTTGAGGATTCTGCACTGTCATCTTTTCTAGTCCTGGCACCAATGTGCCAACCAGGATTGGGCACTTTTTGTATTCTGGGTCTTGTGCACCCAGATATCTTTTTTAGTTTTTGACCTACTTCTGTCCATGATATATCCTATATAAATGCAGTCTGTATGTCAGTGTCGCCTTGGTGAGATTTTGTGAAAACAGGGTCCACCATGTGAAGGTACTCACCAAGACTTGAGGATGAATTAAATTTCAGCACTACTACTCAACTTTGCTTGCAGACTTTTCATCTCTCCATATGGACCCCTCATCTCTCCATTTGGACCCCACTCTCAGTGTTACTCTCAGTGTAAATTACTTACTTCAGTGTAAGACCTATGTATAAACAGGCTTAAATCAGGGGCCAGATTCCAAAAGACCTGATCTCAGTATAAGTGGTCACTTACACTGAAAGCAGGTCTTTTGAAAATGGGGATTACATGTGTGAGTGTTATGATGCACAGTTATTCTGTAAGGCAGGCAGTATAACTGTGGGGTGAATTAAGTGGAATTTCAGCCACAGTAGGTGCCACTAATGTAGTACTGCAGGGCAAAACAGGTAGAAGAGTCTTCTGAGGGAAATAATGCAACATGGTGATCATAGGACCTTTCTCATGAATTCAAAAGATTTATTTTGCCTGTAAGTGAGATAGTCTGTTGAAATATTTATTTAAAGAGTAGCATTACACTAAAGTAACCCATTTACACTGAGTAGCTCATTTATGGAGATGTACTATGGCAGATGTACAGAGAGAGAATCTCCCTAAACAAAAAATAGTGTCAAAAATAAATTATTTCTGCCTGTCTGCCTGTTTATCTATGCCTATCAATCTATATATCTATCCATCTATGCATCTGCTACTTTTCTGTCTACATATATCTATATATGCATGTGTCTTTACTACCTAGTTATCCATCCTTCTGTTTAGATATCTGTCTGCCTATCTATCTATCTAGGCATCTATCTGTCTGTCTAACTTTCACAGCTTTGCTGCATAAAGAATAGAAATCACAAAAAAAAAAAAAAATATATATATATATATATATATATATATATATATATATATAGAGAGAGAGAGAGAGAGATAGATACATAGATGGTTCTTCCAGATTGGACTACTGCAATTCCCTTGGCCTGAAACTGCCTAACACTGAATATGATCATTTACAAATGATGCAGAACTCTGTTGCAAGGCTTTGTGCAGGTACTTCACATTGCCAACACATCATGCCTGTTAGTCTCACTGTTAGTCTGTCTGCCCATACAGGACTTGGGTGCCTGCTATCTGAAGGAGCTTATTAAGCCTTACTTCCCATGGGGATTTTGCAATCGTCCTCTGAGGGGCTGCTAGCAGTTCCATAGGTGAACTTGGAAACCTCTGTTTTTCATTCATTATCAAGGGCCTCACACGTGGAGCTTGTTACCTCAATGGCTCTAGAAGTGTCCCACACTGGCTGACTTTAGGGAGGCATTAAAAACTATTCTATTTTATCTATTTTCTAATGGTGATAGCATTTTTTGGCTTTTTATTGTGGATATGTTTTAAAGTCACGTCTTTTTGTTTATATTGTAATGGTGTTTTAGCCACAAAGCATCTTAATAAATTTAAAGTCAAATGTAAGCAAAGATCACAGTATGAAGCAAAAATTAGTATACTGATGCACAATCACTAATGGATAGTTTTGATTTCATAAGTTACAAAACAACATTACAATTTAAGGATCCAGAGCTGTTTACATTGTAATCAAGTTATAACAATTCAAGGTAATAATTATACAACTGAATCTAGACAACCTTATATGGCTTCTTCAATGGAAAAAAATCTTGAGGGCATTCTTCAATCTGTCTAAAGTTGGGCAGCTCTTAATTCCCCTTGGATAGAAGTTTAACAATAGTGGCCCTTACAAAAGAAAAAGCCCTAGAAGTGCACTATAGGTAGAAAAGTGCTACTTATAAAATTGACAGACAGCTGAGTTTGAGTGATCTAACAGAATGCTTTTTGATATAGCATGCTGTGCAGGCAGTGTGTGTCACAGTATCCACTTCTTCAGAGTAGATAGAAGTGGAAAATATGTAGAATCCTGTATACACTATGAAATGGCACTGTATACCCTGGTTAGGTGGCAGGCATGCTGGATAATATTTGAGGAAGAATATTTATATTTATAAAAAATGAGGTCATCTTTGGCCACCTGGATGATAACTCCTCCACTGGTCAGCTATGGATTCCCATACTGATCACCATAAAATGCTATAAGTCTTTAGTGTAAATGGGAACCCTCCCTATGGGGAGATATGGGGTGCAAGAAGGAGGAAAGAAGGAATGTGCATGACAAATGAACTGGAGATAAGACAGATGGTTGATAGGCAGGGGAGTAAAACAAAAGTCCTAGAAAAAAATGGAATGAAATACGCTTTACCGCGCTAAGAGCAGGCAGCTTCTTTTTTCCTTTGCAAAGAAGAAAATTGCAGAAAATCAAACTGCCAGTTCTATGTCATCAATGATGAAAAAATGAATAATCATAATATCATAGGAGGTTATTAGGCTAATGGCCCTAGAGTCTTTTTCAACCTATTCGTTCACTATTTATTTATTTATTTATTTATTTATTTATTTATTTATTTATTTAACATTTGTTTACTGGGAAAGTCCGACTTGGAACGAACCAATTTTCAGCGGGGGCCTGGGGAGAAATGCTCCACATATGTGTCTTTGTAACTCTGGATTCATTCATGCCCCAATTTTCCCACTTATTAATGCCCACAGGCCAGAATGGCTTTGGTATATGTCTGTGATTTAGGGCATCTACAAACTGCCCCATCCATAAGTGCCACACACGACAAGCCAGTAGTGAATTTGCAATTTCCCATCCATTGGTCCAAATTGTATTTGAATAGGTTTAGGAAAGAGTTCTGTTTCACATGAATGGGGAGTCTCTTCCAGAGAAGAGGTAATCTATCCATATGCTACCTTGCTGTCCACATAAATCTTGTTTGGCTTATGTCACAGATGATGTTCAGATCCTTAGAGCAGGTAATTCTAGTGCTGCGTGTAATTTTCATTGGTAGTCACCTTCCCAAAAGATATAATTATGCATTTTTTGTACTGAGTTTTTGGTAATGATTCTGCAATCAATTACTTGTCTGTGTCAGACCTTCCTGGAGGATATCTGCATCTTTGGTGGATTCAATGACTGCACCCAGCTTGCAGTCATCAGCAAATATGGTCATCCAAAGGCCCTCTACATTTGACTTGACTTCAGAGAAGTATATTCCAAACAGGAGAAGTCCCAGTACTTAGCCCTGTGGGATACCACTTGTAACATGCCTCTTGATGGAGGTAGATTCCCCACCCTAACTTCATATGTCCTATCAGTAAGCCATTGGGCTATCCATTAAGTGACATAGGGATTTATGTCTAAATGTGTTCGTTTCTCTATAATACCCAACTGAAGTATTGTGTCAAATTCCTTTGCCATTAAGCAGTATGTACCATTTTGCCTTAGTCTATGGCTCTATGACCTTACTGAAGAAGTCCAACAAGTTTGTAGGCATGGCCTGCCCTTGACAAAACTGAATTGGGATGGGTTCAGTGTTTGAAGACTTTCTATGTCTTTGTTTATCAGGTCCCCAATAATTCTTTCCATGGCCTTACATATAAGGCTAGTCAAACCTATGGGTCTGTAGTTCCCTGGGTCTATTGTTGGTTCACATTTTTGTGTAGAGGGATGACAGTTGTAGTCCTACATTCCCTAGAGATGAAGCATGTCTGGAGGCTGTGGTTGAATAGAGAATCTAGTGGGCCTGGCAGACCATGTTTTAAGTTATGTAGAAGGCATCATTGGATATTATTATGACACATTGAAGCAGTGTTTTAGCTCTGCAGAGTGCAGTGGGGACCTGTTCTTTAGTGATAGTTGGTGGTGAAATGGTAGAGGCATCCCAGTTTATGGTAGTATAGTTGAAATCACCCATGAATATGGTATTGGCCTGAACTGTGAGTAACTCCAATACGTTCAAGTATGTGGCATGGTTATCCTGGGTTATAGACAGGAACCTATAGCTAGGAAAGGATATGGTATGGGACTTCACCTAACGTTAGTTGGGCATGGAGTAGCTAAAGCATGTCATATTGTTTGACCAATCTTGAGGTGAGCTTATTTTTTATGTAGATTGATACATCCTCACCTCGTGTCCCTTCTTGTGCAGTAGTTGGTCTAAACTTGTGGAAGGCATTATAGCCTTGTACTGCCAGGGTGCCTTTTGTGGCTTTAAACTAAATCTCAGTAACTTCACTGATGCCAGCACTCTTCAGAGTGAGGAGAGCTTCCAGAGAATGGAGCTTCTTGTTGAGACTCCTAGCACTGAGCAGTAACACCTTTAATTTATCTTGTGTAAAATTTACTATGATGGAAGATTTATCAGAGTGACATTGCCAAAAACAGGCACTATGTTTTGGATAATGTTTTGGCCAATATCCGAAACCCTAGTGGGGAAAGGTACAGACAGTTCTTGGCAAAGCAGTGTGGTCTGATGATCATCTCCTCCCAAGCTAAAAAATACTGGACCCTCTTACAATGACACCAGTAATTAGCCAGCTGTTAAATTCCATCATATTCAGTTTATATTGTGGTATCATCCTTGGAGAAGGTAGAATGCTGCTCACTGCTAGGCTCATAACTTCTTGAGACACATAATCTGAAAGCTCTATCATGTCTTTCTTCATATGGGCCAGGGAGGTATGTCTCAGGTCATTAACGTCCATATGGACTATGACGGAGTCATACTTGTACTTGTGGTTCAATGTTCTGAGTACATATGTGTGATCTGGCAGACTCTTGCCTCTGATAGGTAACTCACACTGACTGTCTTCTTGCTCAGCATAGTGAGGACTGTATCAGTGTGTCTCACAATAGAGTCTCCTATGACCAATATATTAGGTTATGTGGCAGTTTTCCTTAAGGGCTTAGAGGTTGGGACATTGTGAGATGTTAGTCATATTTGTCCTAGGGTGTCTTGTCTTTGTAAAGTGTTTGGGAGGTTGCTGAGGGAAGCATATGGGAGGCCTTTGAGGTTTGGGTAGATTCCATTTAAGAACCTCAGCATATGTAAGTTTGTGTGTGTGTGATCCATAGTTGGTGTAGTCTGTCTGGAGAGATCAGTGTCCACATACAAGAGATTTGCCTCCAAAGACATACTGTAATTACATCCCTCATATGCTGTGTCCGTCTGCTTAAGAATTAGGTGGTTTTCAGTAAACATGACACAACTGCTATATTGTCTCAAGATACCAGGCTGACTACAGAAACTGTAGGAAAATGCAAATCCATAGCTGAAGGTCCTCTTTTTGTGATACATGAGAGGTGGTGTAATCTTGATTTAGAGTTCTTGGTCTGGGAGGAGAGGTCTAGGCTTGATCTAAAACAATACTCTTTGGGTAATGCTTCTCAGTGGGCAAACTAGCTGTTCTACACTTAACTAGATACTTTGCAAAGCAGCAGAGGAAGTTTTATATGGACAGTTATAACTCTAGGTGCCAACTTTTATACAGGGTAGTACAAACCACTGCTGCATAGCTCTGCACAGGTTATGTGCGATGAATTGGAGAGGAAGCCAATCAGTAAACAGTAGCAATGCAGTGTGTGTGTGTGTGTGTGTGTGTGTGTGTGTGTGTGTGTGTGTGTGTGTATATGTGTGTGTGTGTGTGTGTGTGTGTGTGTGTGTGTGTGTGTGTGTGTGTGTGTGTATATATATATATATATATATATATATATATATTATACATACACACACACACACATATATATATATATATATATATATATATATATATATATATATATATATATATATATGGGTCCCCTTGACTTCATCGACACGCCAAAACACCGACGCTAAGAAGACCGATTTGAGAAGACCGACGAGACAGATGATCGACAAGGTGAAATCCCGACAGCCGAAACACCGACATGGGCAACGTGTGAGCGCGAGTCGCTAAGTGTGCGATAGTGAGGGATTTAGCGTTAGGGAGCAGATAGGTAAGTGTGTGATAGTGAGGGATTTAGCGTTAGGGACTGGACAGGTAAGTGTGTGATAGTGAGGGATTTAGTGTTAGGGAGTGGACAGGTAAGTGTGTGATAGTGAGGGATTTAGCGTTAGGGAGCGGACAGGTAAGTGTGCGATAGTGAGGGATTTAGCATTAGGGAGCGGACAGATAAGTGTGAGATAGTGTGGGATTTAGGGTTAGGGTGCGGGAAAGGTGAGTGTGCGGTAGTGTCGGACTTAGGGTGCGGGTAGGGTAAGTGTGCGATAGTGATGGAATGTAGGTTTAGTGGCGGGTTAAGTGAGTTAGGGTTAGGGTGCGGGTAGGGTAAGTGTGCGGTAGTGTCGGACCTTAGGGTTAGGGTTTGGGTTAGGGTTAGTGCATGTATAGTTGTGTGTAATGTGTAGTTTACATTTTGTGTGTCGGTGTTTTGGGTGTCGGTGTTATGGTGTTCGGTTTTGTGAGTTGTCGGTTTTGTGCGTTTTCGGTGTTTTGATGTCGTTGTTTTGAGTGTCGGGTTTGTGGCGTGTTAGTGTTGTGGTAGGGATCCATATATATATATATAGAGAGAGAGAGATATATATATATATATATATATATATATATATATATATATATATATATATATATATACACACACACACACACACACACACACACACACACACACACACACACACACACACACACACATAAGGCTCAGATCCTATGACAATTCACAGTTCTGTCACTGTTGTGTGATACTACAGGACTAATGTCTCCAGACTGAGTAAAATGCAAGCAGACAATAATCAGGAGAAATGCAATAAATGAGGCCCAGACCCTGTAGTAATTCACAATTCTCTCACCACTGTGAATTACACTACAAAACTGAAGTGACCCAAGTAAAATGCAAGCAGAAAAATGCAGGCAAAATATAATAAATGAGGCTCAGATCCTGCAGCAATTCAAAGTTCTCTCAGTGTTGTTGAGTTTACTACAAGACTAAGGCCCCCAAGCCAAGTAAAATACAAAAGTAAAAAGCAATGAAAATTAAATAAATGAGGTTCTGATCTTACAGCAACTCACAATTCTTCCACTACTGTGAGGTGCACATGTTGAAATGTGATTATATGAAACAGAGGCTAACTTGGGTTTTCAGTCTAATGGGAGGGCCCTGTCAGTTTGACCTATCAGTGTCTAGTAGAAATAAAATTGGGAAGGGCTTGCAAACTTTAATTTACAGTAGGGGAGGGCAGCTAAAAAGGCATCAGGTTTAAAAACAAAACAAGGGAGGAGTGGGGAAAATTCCAAAAATCAATGCAATGGTCTTGTAGCTGAAAATGAATGTAGGCAAACACCTTAAATAAGAACACTGTGCCTCAGCTCCTCCAAATAGTTAGAGCTAATTCCTATTCAATCAGTGAATGCAAAAGGAATGTTTCCTAACTGTCCCTAGCCAACAAATTTTAAGACTTCAAGAAAAAAACTTTGCAGTAAAACAAAGTTTAAATACAATAAATTATGATATAATAATACCAAAATCAAAAAGTAATGGAAATATCCAAACCGTAAATGTAGAAAATCCAAAAATCAATGCAAACAGCAGTTTTAAACTTAAAGCTCTTGTCATTGTCTTTGTAAGCTGGAGACCTTCTGTGGTCTAAAGGATTTGCTTTTACAGGGTAAACAAATCTGCATTAAAAAAATACAGGTTCTACTAGATTGTGAAAAACTTGAACAAAGCGTATTGACTATGTCAAAGTGAAGCAACTATCACAACATCCCTGTGAAATAAAATAAACTGGCAAAATGAAGATCATATTATAAATTAAAACTCTTATGGTGGAAAAGGGATGATGAGATGTGAGGAAAGCATTCTTGTGAAAAGAACATTGAATAAAGCAATAAACCAGCTGTAAGTTGTTGTATCCACCATGAGAAGTCTATAAATGACAATATATAATATGACAAATTACAGGTACAGCCAATGCTTGCAGAGAATGCACAGGCTATCCTGAAATTATTGTACTGTAGTTTGACCAGACACATTTTTTACAGAAGACAAAACTGGTTCAGAGAGCCAAGCATAGCAGAGCAAGAAAGTCCAGTGTGAAAGGCAGCATAATATAGAATCAAACTGCAGGCTTTAAGATGTTTTTTTTCTCCTAAGTGTAAGTTATTTTTATCAAGAGCTTTATTAAGCATTCATGAACATTGTCCCAGAATGAAAAAGGGTATTTTGATGTCTTACTTCAAATAACTTACATTCCTTCGTCTATCTTAGGTAGTGTATTGAGGCAGCAATGCAAAACTCTGTAATCTAGTTTAGCTCAACTTAGACAAACTCTACAAAGATTATACAGAGTATTGTATGGGATGACAAATACAGTTCAGCTTTTAACCATAACGTTATAGCACAGATAAAACCTCCAACTTTGCAAGATAGTAGTACATAATTCTATCATTTTTGAATATCATGTGCACCTGTTACAGTCAAGAGGCAAACTTAATGCAACAGATTTTTTTTTTGCTTAGTTTACATAATCTATTAACATACAAGAGTTTAGAATATATTCCATGCATTATTCAGAAAGGGTTATCTTACTGGTGAATGAAGCATGAACTCTCAAACTTTGACTGCCCTAGCTTCAACTCACCAACAGAGTTCAGTTTCACTTTTGTAAGGGTTTTTATGGGAGGAAAGCCCCCTGCACCCCCCACCCCCAAACTTGTATATACCAACTCTGAGGTTGCACTTATGCAACAAAAGGAGGAATTCCCCCAGAAAAGTAATCGCTTCTTACAAAGGTCACCATAAGTGGTTTATTGGGGAGGAACTTTGATCATCAGTGAGTTGAACCACAGGCATTTGAAGCTCAAGAGTTCAAGCTTCATCTACCAATAGAATAACCACAGAAGAAGCTTTAGGACATCTGAAACAAATTAAGGAGAACACAAATAATACTGTGCTTAACTATTGTATGCTATTTTTTGCAGTAGGTTTAAGGGGTAAAATACATTCTGCAATATGTTTAACAGCATCAATTAAGTGCAATAAGTAACTAAGGAAACTAACTTGATATCGATACTCTCTGACTTAGAAAAGAAACAAAGATTAAGCCCAGACCCTTGCCTAGATAAAGTAATTAGTAGTAATCAAAAAGAACTACTGGAACTACATCAACAGAACCTCTCCTTGCTTGAACAAAAACTTATTGCAACATATTCAGAGTGGGCGCAAATTCCTTCCAAAACTCTCGCAAGAATAATAAAAAATAATCAATGTACTCCCAGGATTTCTATTTTACAGTACAAGAACAAAATTTATAAATCTTATTCAGAAATAATTCAGTTATTTTTTTCCTTATACTCAGATATATATTGCAGGAAGGTAGATCCATCTCCTAACTTGCATATGGAGAACTTCTTGGACTCTATAAATTTCCCCTCCCCGAATGAATCTCAAAGATCCATGCTTTCAGCTCTGCTGTCTCTTCAAGAAATCCAAGATGTTATTACCAATCTTAAACTAGAAAAATCCCCTGGTCCTGACGGGTTTACCCCTGATTTCTTTAGAGCCTTCAATCCAATAATTTCCCCTTCTCTTTTAAAGGTATTCAACTTCATTATAAAACATGGAATCTCGGATCTACATTGGAACACCTCGAAAACCATACTGATTTTGAAAAATAAGCAAGACAAAGCCGACCCCCACAACTATAGACCTATCTCTTTAATAATTGTTGATATAAAAATCCTTTCGACTATTCTGGCAAACAGACTTAAAAAAATTATGCCCTCTTTAATTTCTCCTGACCAGGCTGGTTTTATGTCTTATAGACACACATGGGATAATACCCTAACCCTTGACTCCTTAATTTAATTTACAAAAAAAGATAAAAACCTGATATATGCATTAACCCTTGATGCTTCTAAAGCCTTCGACAGAGTTAATTGGGATTTTCTGTTTTTAACCTTATCACACTTTAATATTCCCAGTGTTTTCTCTGATATGATTAAAATTCTATATAAAAACTCATCTACTTATCTATACATAAACAAAAACTTATCCAAATCAATTCAGATTATGAATGGTACAAGGCAAGGTTGCCCATTATCCCCCCTTCTTTTCAACATCTTCATTGAACCTTTCTTCCTTTATATCGCTCAAAACTCTTTTCATTCGATCCCTAAAGTCCTGAATACTAATATAATGCTTTCTGCTTTTGCAGATGACCTCAATCTGTATTTTCAATATCCCAACACTTACCTAGGTAAAATCATTAATACTATTAATAAATTCTCAAAAGCTTCAGGGTACCAGATCAATTATAAAAAATCACATATCTTTCCTATTAATCCTGTAGGTAATAAATTGCATTACTTTCCAGATTCTCCCTTTCAGACAACTTTCAATATTAGCTATCTCGATATAGATTTCGATCATAATCAAGCTCCCATGCTCCAAAATAACCTACTCAGAACATGGTCTAAAATTCTACAGGACCTTCGTAGATGGGAACTAATGAATCTATCTCTTCTATCCAAAGCTGCGATAGTGAAGATGAACATCTTACCCAGACTCCTCTACCAATTTAGCGCCTCAGATCATATGATATCCAATACTCTAAGTTTAATAAAGAATTAGCCAAATTCATCTGGTTTCCTAAATCCGTTAGGATATCGTACTCTAAGTTAGCCTACCCAAAGTGTAAGGGTGGTCTTGGATTACCTAATTTTCAACTTTATTATACAATTATTTGTGCAAATAGAATTTTGTCCATCTCTAAACTAAATCAGAGAGACTATAATTCTTCCCCTTCTTGGATGAAAATATGGTATCAACATATTCAAGCTAATAAAATTAATCCCAAAGCTCTTCCCTTTCTTTTTCCAGAAGCTCTCAACAATTCCAAACTATTCAGCACTCTAAAACATAAAATTAGGTTATTCCAAACTCTGATAAAATCCATTAACCTTGATAAAGCCTTCTCCTTACTTCAACCTCTTCATTTAACTCCCAACATTAAGATCAATAATTTGATGATCAATCTCTCGGACTTTCCTCTCATTAAGGATGTTGTAGTATGGGACATTCTCAGATATAAAGACATAACACTTCCTGCCCTACACTTAATTCTCAAGGTCAATAATAAATACATGGTTATTCTCCGTCAACTAAGAGAATTAATATCATCAAAATTTGCTTATATTCCGGCCAATAGTCAGGATATTACCAAACTCTATGAGATTATACAAGCTGTTTCGAGTTCAGAGAAAATGCTCTCTAAATCTTATAACCTTTTGAACTCCATAATACACAACTCGGTTTGTCTCTTCTCCAGTTACTGAGACAACCATGGAACCCTTTTCACGGAGGAACAAAAACTATCTGCTATAAAAACTATCTTAGAATTATCCCCTTTTAAAAAACTTATCTCCACACAATTAATGGTTAATAACAACTCGTATTATACACCATCTGTGCTTAATAGGTTTGACCCCAGAAATATTCCCTCCTGTACGTGTTGTCCCTTTCCAAAAGCTGACCTACACATACTCTGGTTCTGCAAATATTCCCACAAACTTTGGACTTCATTAAAAGTTCGCCTTGAGAAAATGGGATACCACAAATCTACTCTCTCTTGGGAGATAGTGATCCTTCATATACCCACTATAAAACTCTCTAAATTTGATCTGCATATACTAGTCATTCTATGTTCCCTTATTAAATTATATATCACTAAAAATTGGCTGGAACACACCAAACTTTGTTGGAACAACTTCAAGGAAATGGACCTTACATATATTTCAGCACAGAAGCTTATCACAAAAGGACCTAGGAAAAAAGCCTTCTTTGAAAAAGTTTGGAAGAGTTTATTCGACCTAATTCTTTGCAATTAATTGGGTTCATAGCGCCTGTCTTGGATTTTGGTATATTTTTTCACTCCAAGTTTATCTGGGAGATCCACTGATATCCTTTATAACCTCAATGCTCCTCTTTTAATTCATCTCTCTATATGGTAGCACTCTAGTTTTGTAAATATTGTACATATTTCTATCTGTTTTTGTAGGTTTAGATTGTATTAGGCTTACCTGCATATTCATGTCTCCATGTAATGTTCATTTATTCTTTGATGTGAAATAAATAAAAAGTTATTTGAAAAAAAAAAAAGTTGGCTATGCTAATAGAAGAAGAAATATCTTTAAGGATAAGAACTGTCCGAGGCTATTGTAGTTATTAAGATGATGATCCTCGAATGTAGGAAATGGCTCCAACATATATGTTCTAGTTCACTTGGTATCAATGCACTAGAATTAGCTGTAAATGTCTGGAGCAGCTTTCCCAAACACTAAACAGCCTTAAACTAAAACCAGGTACATCTTCTTAATGGCCTTTACAGTGCCCCACTGAACAGTAGGCACAACACATGTTCAAGAGGAATAACTAGTTTGCAAGTGTACTGCTTTATCCGATAAATGTTTTGTCAATAAATAGCTACTCTGCCTGATACTTTCACAGCTACCATATAAAATTTAATTATTAATTTTCCAAAACAACTTGATTAAATTTTTTGGGACATGGTTACTGGCTGTTGCCCTGATATATTCAAAGACCACCAAAGGCCATCAACAGAGCTGAACCACATTAGTTTAAGTTGTCTTTTTTTCTCTCTCTTTTTTTTAATCATTAATAAGATAAAGAACAGCTGTTGCACTAATATAGTCTTTGTTTTCGTTGTTACTGTTCTTCTTTTTGGGGATGTCTGTTGATCTGACATTCTTATATCTGCAATGGAAAAATAATGAATTGTTTATCATCCTTAACACTTTTTTGTTTTTGAGAAGGGACAGATTTATTGACCTGATATTCTCAAGGCTGACCTTACCTGCTACAATCAAATATGGAAAACAACAGAAAGAGACATTTTCTTACTAACCATTGAAACTGCATCCATTACACACAAGATATCACCTGTGCTGGTCCTTGCAAGCAGGCATTCCTCCTTATTTTATATCACTGTCTAGATTTCAGTCAGACAGACTGCAGTTTATTCCAGTGAAGCACTATGTCCTAAATTAATAATATCAAATCCCATCATAGTGAGGCTTAAAACATTACAACTAAAATATTAAAATACCCAAAATGTTACAAGCCAATAAACTCAGCAACACAAGCACCACAGACCGTTCAAAAACATTTTTTTGCATAGAACTGTGCCTCCCTGTAGCCCCCTCCCCATGCATGGAGTCCCTGCCCTCAGACTTCTACTCTCTAAATATACTACCTTCAAGGCTGCAGAAAGTCAGAGAAAGGAAAGTATTAAAACAACAAAATTTTCCCTTTACTCTGTGTAACCTAGCCTCAAAGACACCATTCAAAACAATGCATATCAACTGCACAGCTGAAACAATTTACCATTGATATTGGTGGCTTGGACACTCTAAATTGACCCTAGGTGTGAGTGTGTGCTTGTGTGTGCCTTCTGTGGAAGGTTGGGCACCGGGCTGGCAACTCGACACTGTAAAACTCCACTGCCAATCATGAGCGGACAGGTGATCCACTGTGGCGACCCCTAACCGGGAAAAGCTGAAAGAAGAAGAAGAAGATCATTCATAACATTTTAAGTATCAATAAAGTGCAACATCACAATATATAGAACTCCTCCTTTTTGGCACATCCCAGCTCAGGAACAACACTAATGATACAGCAGATTTTGTATCAAGAATGTTCACTTGGTAAAAATATCGAACATACTCGTAATGTACTACAACACTCAAATGACCCTGAATGTTTACAGACTTCAGAAATCTAAATCTTTTAATTAATTAAACTCATTATATCTTGCATTTGCGTGAAAATTCTACGTAATTTCTATTCCACCATGGGCTAAAACTCCAGAATTGCTCTTTTAATGAAATTGAAACAACATCTGGACCTGATTGTATCACTTCATTACTATATTCTACCATTTCATACTTAACCAGACTCTGGAATTTCATGGAACAGAACTGATACGTACATTCCATTACTGTATTCTGGCATTTTATGCTTATCAGGCTCTGCAGTGCATGGTACAGACATGTGATATGTATATTTCATTACGGCAGTCTAGCACTTCATCCTTACCAGATTCTTGACTTTAATGGAATAGATGTGATATGTACGTTACATTATTGCATTCGGGCATTTTATACTTATCAGATTCTGCAGTGCATGGTACAGACATGTGATATGTATATTTCATTACGGCAGTCTAGCACTTCATCCTTACCAGATTCTTGACTTTAATGGAACAGATGTGATACGTACATTCCATTATTGCATTCGGACATTTTATAATTATCAGATTCTGCAGTGCATGGTACAGACATGTGATATGTATATTTCATACGGCAGTCTAGCACTTCATCCTTACCAGATTCTTGACTTTAATGGAACAGATGTGATATGTACATTCCATTATTGCATTCGGACATTTTATACTTATCAGATCCTGCAGTGCATGGTACAGACATGTGATATGTATATTTCATTACGGCAGTCTAGCACTTCATCCTTACCAGGCTCTTGAGTTTCAGGGAACAGATGTGATATGTACTTTTCATTACCGCATTCTAACACTTCACACTTAGCATGCTCTGCTGTGCATGGTATAGGCATGTGATATGCATACCTCTCAACTGTCCAGTTAGGTTTTCTGGCAAATCATTGAGGACTTAAGAGACTAAATAATATCAGATATTTGAGTATCAGACTTAATATCATTCAGGAAATGATTACTAATGCAAAACTTGCCGCTCTAGCAAATTTCTAAGTTAATAAGAGCAATATTAAAAATCTGTCCCTGATTTTGGGCATTTGTGCCCCCCCCCCCCCCAGTTGTTCAGAATTCATACACTAAGAAATTGAGAGGTATGGTGATGTGTATATTTCATTAGTACTAGCTGGCCACTGGGGATGCACAAGTCAGTGCATTTCTTTGTGCTGGTCCCAAGCCCGGATAAATGGGGAGGGTTGCGTCAGGAAGGCCATCCGGCGTAAACATTCTGCCACATAACTTATGGCATGAAAATTTCATATTTCCATACCGGATCAGTTGAGGCCCGGATTAACAACGACCGCCACCAGTACTGTTAGCCAACAGGGTGCTGGCAGAAAGTGGGCTACTGTTGGCCGAAGGAGAAGAGGAGGGCGAAGGATGCCCGAAGGCAGGAAGAGAGGAGGAAGGTTAGGTGTGTAGCAGTGAGGATAAGGATGGAGCTGCTAGGTAAAAGGAAAAGAGGAAGGCCTAAGATAAGGTTTCTGGACATGGTGAGAGAGGACATGCAGGTGGTTGGTGTGACAGAGCAAGATGCAGAGGATAGGAAGAAATGGAAAGAGATAATCCGCAGTGGTGACCCCTAACGGGAAAAGCCGAAAGATGATGATGATGATGATGACTAGCTGGCATTTCATGCACATCAGGTTCTGAAGTGCATGATACACACATGTGATATGCACATCTCATTACTGCATTCTAGCAGTTCACACAATTAATTAATAAGGATATCCACGCCTCCAGGCTAGTTGTGCAGCATAATGCATCCGAGGTTATCCAAGTGCAACTAACTCTGAGCAAAACTGCAATCATAGCTTGCTACAGATCCCCCACCATGCCCCAGGATTCCCACTCCTCTTTTCTTGGTATACTGGAAAATATTAGAGTTCAACCAAACACCCTAATAATGGGCGATTTCAACTACCCCACCATTAACTGGGAAAACTACTCATGTACCAACTCCTTTGCTCAACGCGTTCTGGAATTCATAAATTCCAATGCCCTGGATCAACTTATCCACACCCCCACCAGGGGCAACAATATCCTAGACCTAGTCATTACCAACATGAGTGACCAGTGTTCTACACCTGAAATCAACTTCTCGTTGGTCAGATCCGACCATAAGCTAATTGCCCTAGATATCCGCATCCTGCCCCCACCCACCATTAAGGAAACCATGGTAAAAAATTTCTCCAAAGCCAACTTCATGCTTCTTAAGACAGAAGTGGCGAACTTCATGACACCTATGCAGATGGACAATACAGTTACGATGCTGAATCCTACACAAATGCACTCTATAAGCACTTACACGAGTGTATGGATCATGCTATCCCAAACAGACACTATCCTCCAAAAAAAGGAAGCCAATCTGGTGGTCCCCTGCCATAAACAAACTCTACAACAGAAGGAAGAAACTGTTGCAAAAGAGAGTAAAATCCCATAAGTGGAGGAGCTGCCTGGTCAGCCTCAGTAAGAAGCTGTGATCCCTTATAAGATCCTCCAAAGCTAGCTACGAAAACAAAATCACCACTGATTCTAAGAGCAACCACAAATCATTCTATAGCTATGTCAAGAATCTCAATGGCAACACCCAGATCTGCTCTGAGTTACAGCACAACAACATGGAAATTACAGAACCAACTAATATTGCCATCATCCTGGCAGATAGGTTCAGTGCTAACTTTACCCCCCTCTCACCCCCTAAAGAGCCATTATCTATACAGGAGGAATGCAGAGTCCCTGTAATCAGATCTATGCAGGTAAAAGCTGAATTCTCTAAAACCAAAAACACAGCATCCATGGGACCGGACAACATCCCTGGCTGTGTTTTACATGAACTTCAGAATGAACTGGCTCTCCACCTAAGCACCATATTCAATCATAGTCTCACATCAGGCTTTGTGCCCACTGAATAGCACAAAGCAATAGTTATCCCACTCCATAAAGGGTGAGCCACCACTGATCCTGGGAACTATTGCCCTATTAGCCTGATGAGCCTGGTCTGCAAGGCCATGGAATGTATCATCATGAAACTCATAAATAAATACATTGGTAAACTCCAAACTCTGGACTCCACCCATTTCGGGTTTGTGAAAGGCAGATCATGCCTTCTGAATCTAATTGACTTCTTTGAGGCAGTCACCAAAGCTGTAGACGAGGGTAAGGTGATTCACACAGCCTATCTTAACCTCGCCAAGGCTTTCAACACCATCCATCATTCTGGAATTATAGCTAAACTCACTAAACTAGGTATAAATCCCTACGTTACAAGATGGGTTGCCAACTGGCTCACTGGCAGAACCCACACTGTAAAAGTTGCAGACTCCAAATCTGACTTCAAACCAGTTACAAGTAGAGTACCACAGGGTTCAGTCCTGGGACCTCTCCTGTTTGGTATCTACTTCTCTGAAGTACAGGCTAACACAGAAGGCCTCTGGCTAATGAAGTTTGTAGATGACTGCAAACTAGGAGTCATTGTTGAGTCCCCAAATGATGTGGACATCCTACAGAAGGGCCTCACTGAGATAGATGCCTGGTGTCAGAGGCATGAACTTAAGCTCAATGCCAAAAAGTGCACTGTCATCCCCTTTGGTAAAATCTCTGTACCCATGAACTACCACATAAATGGCAGTCTACTTAATGCCAAATGTGTGATAAAAGACCTTGGCACCCAGGTGGACAGTAGTGTCTCCTTTGATAATCACATTGCCACAGTAGTCAGGAAATCCTTCTATGTGGCACACCTCATCACAAAAGGGTTCTCATCCAGGAAAGAAGAGGTCATTGTTTCCCTCTACTCAGCACCCATTAGACCCATTATAGAGTACAATGCCCCTTTTGGAATGTACCTCACAAGACATCTGCAGCAGCTGGAAAGGCCACAGATGTACCTCACAAAGAGGATTACTGGCCTCAAACAGATGCCCTATACTGACCGTCTCATAAAACTCCAGTTTTACTCTGTAGCATATTGCCTACTCCGAGGAGATCTCTGCCTAACATATAAAGCTATGTTAAACTCAGAGCTGTTGGACATGCTACACCTTAAGATATCCCATTCTCTCTCAGCTACACGCTCTAGGAACCTAAACCTTGTCACCACAATAAACAGGACAGGCTGTAGCTATAGATTCCTGTCCCAGAGACTTCCTATACTCTGGAACAAGATACCCATCTATATCAAGCAAAGTTCCTCATTAGCACTCTTCAAGAAAAACTTGATGAGTGGATAGGAAATAGGAAATGCACCCTGGGGATCACTTCTGTGTCTCTGCTTGACAGGGATACAGGAAAGTAACTTTCTTGGGTGGCGTAAGCCAGGGAACCTTGTTGGCAAGGCTTACTTAGGCCCTTGAGCTGATAGCCTAGTACCTACCTATGAACAGGTGCTACAAATTATGGTATAGACATGTGATATGTATATGTCATTACTGCATTCTAGCAGTTCACACTTAGGTGCTACAGTGTATGGTGCAGACATGTGATACGTACATGTCATTACTGCATTCTAGCAGGTCACACTTAACAGACACTACATTTATTGGTACAGAAATATGAGACATACATGTCATTACTGCATCTTAGCATTCCCATTTACTAGGATGTGCAGTGCATAGTGTGCACATGTGATAGGTACATGCACTGCGTGAGTTCAGCAGTTATGTGTTTATGTGACAATTTGTAAGGAAACTCAATCTATACCTGTGGTGAGCCAGGTGGTTAGGAGCTATTCCATGTTAATTTTGACCAGAGGATAGAGTTACATGAGATCAAATTTCCATATAAAACCAAGTAGGATGTAAATATAGAGACCGGTCCTTTCTATTTCAGGGAAATTCCAAATGCAGCTTGTGTTACATCCCCTCTTCAAACCTTTTCCATGAAAAGGCCACGTTTTCTTAACTGATGTGAAGCAGAACAGATGCACACACTCACACACACACACACACACACACACACACACACACACACACACACACACACACACACACACACACACTTAATGTTTCCTTGCAAGTGTATAAAATATGTAAGTGAATATTATATGAGAGCATCTCTACTTTTTATCTTAGTGGTGACCCCTTACCGGGAAAAGCTGAAAGATAAACAACAGCATGCTCCCTGCACATTAGTGTTACATAGTATGTTTAACTGAGTTGCATTCTCCCTCTGCATTAGTGTTACATAATCTAAGTGGCATGCTCCCTGAGTATTACTGTTACATACTATGGTTAACTAAGCGGCATGCTCCCTGAATGTTAGTGTTACATAATATGTTTATGCTCCCTGCACGTTAGTGTTAGATAATACGTTTATCTAAGGGGCATGCTCCCTGCATGTTACTTCTCCATAATATGTTTATCTAACTGATATGCTCCCTGTTCATTAGTGTTACACAATATGTTTATCTAGGGGGCATGCTCCCTGCATGTTAGTGCTACGTAATATGTTTGACTAAGTGGCATGCTCCCTGCACATTAATATTACATAATATGTCTATCTATGTGGCATATTCCCTGCATGTTAGTTCTAGATAATATGTTTATCTAAGTGGCATGCTACTTGCATATTAGTGTTACATAATATGTTTATCTAAGTGGCATGCTTCCCATGCATTAGTATTGCATAATATGTTTATCTAAGTGGTATGCTCCTACACATTAGTGTTACATAATAGGTTTAATTAAGTGGCATGCTCCCTGAGCATTAGTGTTGCATAATATGTTTATATAAGGGGCACACTCCCTGCACATTAGAGTTACATAATATGTTTCTCTAACATTTTCCCTGAGCATTAGTTGTATATAATATGTTTATCTAAGTGGCATGCTCCATGTACATTAGTGTAACATATGCTTCCTGTGTGTTAGTGTTACAAAATATGTTTATCTAAGTGGCATATTGCCTGCATATTAGTGTTATGTAATATGTACATCTATGTGCCATGTTCCCTGTGCATTAATTTTATATAATATGTTTATCTAAGTGGTATGCTCCCTGCAAGTTAGTGTTACATAACATGTTTATCTAAGTGGCATGCTCCCTGCATGTTAGTGTTATTATGTTTATCTAAGTAGCATGTTCCCTGAGCATTCGTGTTACATAATATGTTAATCTAAGTGGTATGCTCCCTGCACATTAGTGTTACATAATATGTTTATCTAAGTGGCATGCTCCCTCCAAATTAGTGTTATAGAATATGTTTAAGTGACATGCTCCCTGCGCATTAATTTTATATAATGTTTATCTAAGTGGCTTGCTTCCTGCATGTTAGTGTTGCATAACATGTTTATCTAAGTGGCATACTCCCTGCATGTTAGTGTTACTATGTTTATCTAAGTGGCATGCTCCATGTGCATTAGTGTTACATAATATTTTAATCTAAGCGGTATGCTCCCTGCACATTAGTGTTATATAATATGTTTATCTAAGTGGCATGCTCACTCCAAATTAGTGTTATATAATATGTTTAAGTGACATGCTCCCTGCACATTAGTTTTATATAATATGTTTATCTAAGTGGCATGCTCCCTGCACGTTACTGTTATATAATACGTTTATCTAACTGGCATGCTCCCTGTATGTTAGTATTATATAACGTTTAACTAAGTGGCATACTCCCTGCACATTAGTGTTACATAATATGTGTATCTAAGTGGCATGCTCCCTGCAAGTTAGTATTATATAATATGTTTATCTAAGTGACATGCTCCCTGCGTGTTAGTTTTATGTAATATGTTTAACGATGGACAGGGTCCCTGCACATTAGTGTTAAATTATATGTTTATCTAAAGAGCATGCTCCTTGCATGTTACTGTTATATAATACGTTTATCTAACTGGCATGCTCCTGGTACATTATATAATGTTTAACTAAGTGGCATGCTCCTTGCACATTAGTGTTACATAATATGCTTATCTAAGTGGCATGCTCCCTGTATGTTAGTGTTATATAACGTTTAACTAAGTGGCATGCTCCTTGCACATTAGTGTTACATAATATGTTTATCTAAGTTGCATGATCCCTGCACATTAGTTACATAACATGTTTAACTATGTAGCATGCTCCCTGAGCATTGCCGTTATATAAGTTTATCTAACTGGCATGCTCCCTGTATGTTAATGTTATATAATATTTAACAGTGGCATGCTCCCTGTACATTAGTGGTCCATACTATGTCCATCTATGTGGCATGTTCCCTGTGTGTTAATTTTATATAATATGTTTATCTAAGTGACATGCTCCCTGCATGTTAGTGTTGCATAATATGCACAGGTTTATAAGCAGGACTGATCTGTGCTCACAAACAAAGCTGAGGCAGGCTAATGCTGGAGACATATACATGTACTTAAATAATGCTGTTATAGACATATTCATAAATGGGCAATGAAGCAGCAAGAATTAGTAACAAGGTCACTCTTGAGATAACTGATTTTCAAGGAGCATCCTCTGTAGTCATATATAAGAATATTAATACATCAAAGTGACATCAGGCATGCTAACCAAAGAAATACTCTGGATAAAAATGTGCACAACACTGAGAGCATGCAAATGTGTGACAGTACCAACAGGAAGAAGACATGCAGTTTGTTATGTCTGTCACAGTACTACAGTTAGTCTCTACACTGCTGCCATGCCTATATCTCGCTCTGTTTTATTTGCTCTTTTATCTGCATCACCACAGCACTTCAGTCCTTCAGATGACACTGGGATACTGCACTGGTTTTAACCTTTCAGAACTTCAGCATCCCATCTGTGTAGCATTTTCTCAAATCTGACTTCAAGTATTCCCCCACCGGCAACTATCCATGTGCCCATCACATGCTTCTTCTTTCAGTCCGCTCTTACATTTTTCTTCAAACTGTACTTTTATTCCAGATGTTACCCTCCTTCCGGTGTATATTAGAAAGATAAATGATCACATCATCTTTGGAATTTAATATTTGCAACATCTTTCTGCAGTACCCTTTTTGCACTACACTGCATAGCATGATTCAATGTAGATGTGATTATCCCCAAATATGTTCCTCCTGAGTCCTCATTAAGATTACCATTTATGTTTTTCATAGAACACCTCCCTAAACATGCACAACCTTACACATTTCTGTTGCAGCTATCACCTAGAAATTAAGCTATATTTATATTCTTGCCAGCACCATTGGCATAGATGGGTAAAATCATGACTATAACAGAGGCATCCTGAATTCTACTAGTGGCTTGTGCATCTGAGACACTAGCAGAAAAGAATGGATGAACCAGTCTGGGGATAGGGAGAGGTACATACATAGGGCAAACAGCAGTTATATCTCCCTGGTGGAGGCTATGGAAACAATGTGAAGTGCTTCCTAGGGTGGGAAGACTTGCTAACATCAGCCCTTTTCAGACATGAGAAATAGTTTAGTGTGGTCCATCCACTGCATGTGCTACTCATGGGGTGTTACCAGAGCATACATGAGGCCAGGCAAAAAATTAGGTAAAAACATTCCCAGCAACAGATTGATATCCTTGCCAGACCCAACCATTATCAGAGTAAATCAGCAACAAGGAGAGGCACCCACAATCAATTGATGGTCAACTGCCACAGGGAAAATAATGCAAAACAATAAATAAATATATATATATATATATATATATATATATATATATATATATATATATATATATACACACACACACACACACACACACACACACACATACATATATATATATATATATATATATATATATATATATATATATATATATATATATATATATATATATATATATTCTTGAGCACAGGAAGAATTTTATTATGATGTACTTCATTGTCAACCAAGAAGGTAAGCTGGTCCAAGGACCCTTAAAGCCACCACCAGGGTGCAAAGAACAATAACACAAAAACAACCATATAATAGTAGTAAATTTACATTTTGGATTTACAGTATTACATATTCATAGCATTTACAGCAATTCTTATGCAGAACCATCAGTACATCACCATTTTAACTCCATTACAAACCCAAATAATTATACAATGTAAAGTGAACATGAAGTGGTTCTAAAATGTGTGTGTGTGTGTGTGTGTGTGTGTGTGTGTGTGTGTGTGTGTGTGTGTGTGTGTGTGTGCACTTCTTACTATTGTGTACACTTACAAATCTACATTGGCATTTCCCATGATGATGCAGCAATTGAATCTGTCTTTACTCTCTGCCACTGGAGGCCTACTCAGTATTAACAACCTGTATTTTTAATTCAGTTCATGAAAGCTAGAGTCTTTTTTTAAGAAACTTTTTATTAATTTAAAATATTTATAATATATACACAGAAAGGAAGAAATTCAACATTACATAATGTGATACAATGCTACGAATACATTGAATCATCAAGGTAATCTTAAAATTAACACATTAAGTGTCTTGGTATTTCAATAGCAGCATTTCAAGGCTATCCCAACCACTAAAAGTCTTATTATGATTTATAGATCTTATTCTGATCACTTCTTTTTCAGTTTTACATAGTTTTGCAATTAAATTTAAAATTTTGTAAATGTAGGAACTGAATTTGATTTCCAGTTTTTTTTTTTCATAACTTTTTTAGCTTCTGCAAGGATACTCCAGAGCAATTTTTGTTGTTTGGCTTTTACAGATAAAAGAAGTAGAACATTTATTAGTATTACTGATATAGTTAAAGAACAATTATCAGACCATAACCCCTTAAAAACATATTTATCTCTTCCCAATATACATTTAATTTTTCACAATCCATAAACATGTGTTCAATCAGCTTTTACATCTTTACGTCTCCAATAGACTGCAGAAGTCATTTTACAAAAATGTAGGGATTTTACAGGGAGTGAAAACATTCTATTTTATATATATATATATATATATATATTTCCACATAAAAACTTCTCAGTATAAATTTGAATACATTTGACTAACTAATTTAAGTAACAATGTTTTATTCTTACCATCTATTGAGTCACTCAGTCCACTACTATTTAAAAAGTTCCAGACTTTTGCTCAAATTATTATTATTATTTATAATTAACTTATGTAACTTTGGCAAGCTTCCTTTGTAGGTCGGTTTAATTAAAATGATAGCATTTATATATTCATACAATGAGGAAATAGTGTTCTGTTCCTCTTCACTCATATTATCAACAAATTCATTTAAAGTCTTACTGTTGGATAATATTAACTGGTTAACAGACTCATCTAACTAATAATAGAGTTTTAAAAACATATTTCTTAACTGTTTTAAGAAATAATTTCATATATGCAGAGTCTAAAGAATAAAATGATTTCCCTCTAAGGTAAATTTTATTAACCAGATGAAAGGATTGTTACATATTTCTAATTCATCATATTTGATAAACTTGTAAGCATTTAGTCAAATCTGCTCCTGAATTATTTTCCATTGACTAGTGTAAGCTCTGTCTATCCAGAGTATGTTGTTGTTGTGTCTTGTGGCTTTTCCTGGTTAGGGGTCGCCACAGCGGAACTCCAGTTTGCTAATGATTGACAGTAGATTTTTACGTGCCGAGTTGCCAGCCCTGACACACAACCTTCAACGAAGGTACGCCCATTCACGCATGTCTCCACACAGAAGACGCTCTAGCTGAGAATCAAACAGGACAACATCTTACTGTGAGGCGACAACGCTACTGCAGCACCACCACCGCAGTTAAAATTTGCAGCAATAGAATAGGATTCTACATCTGGGAAGCTAATACCACCATACTCCCATAATCTTATATTTTATTTATTTTATTTATTTTTTTTATTTTACATTTGTTGACTGGGCTAGTCTAGCTGGATATGTGTCCATTTTCAGTAGAGGCCCAGGGAGAAAAGCTCCACAACAGCTCTATACAAGTAATATACATGAGTAAATATAAACATAAGGGGATACTAATCACAAATTGGTTATACATAGTAACAAAAAAACCCTTCAAGTTAGGCTTATTTACATTACATGACAAAAAAGGAGCAGCAATAAGGAAATGACATATAACTTGGTATATACAATAATAAGTACAAGACAAAAATAGACACTTTTGACAACAGAGTTTAAAGCAGAAACTTAGTAAACTAGAAAGGTTAGTTGTGACAAAAAGAGTTTCAGCCAGGATTGGTGCATGGACATAGCCATTGTGAATTAAGGAAGGTTTTTAGTAGCTTTGTGAACAGTGGAGTAGATGAAAGGGATATAAGATTACTTGGAAGCTTATTCCAAAAGATTCCAATGGTGTTAGTAAATAGAGAATCACCTGATTTGTTATTGGATTTTAGGGTTGCAGCTAGTAATTTATTAGCTGAGCGTAGGGTACTTCGATTTTTATATGGGTTGATCAAGTTAGAGAAAATGGGAGTATTTGTAGGATGATGCAAGATTTTGTGGGTGATGGTTAGTTGCTGAAAAAGAACCTGGTTTTGCAGTTCCAACCATCCTAGTTTCCTTAGATTTTGACAATGGTGAGTATGGAATGGGGATACAGTGGCAAATCTGGCAATGTTATTGTAAGAAGTGGCCAGCTTCTTTTGATGGTTTTTGGATAGATTTGTAAAAATTGGGGAGGCATAGAGAAGGGTGGAAATTAGGTGAGTTTGGGCAATAGTAGTCCTGGCTATAGGTGTAAGGAAGGGTTTTAGCTGATAGAGGAAACCCAGTTTTCTATTCACTGATTTGATGGTTGAGTTTATGTGCGAGTCAAAGTTGAGGTTATGGTCAATTGTTACGCCTATATGATTTCTATAAGCAATTCTTGACTTTTTAGGATACCGTACAAATGAACTTAATATTTTTTCTATTTTCTTTAAAAGTTTTTTTGTCAGGTATTAAAGCTATTGAATGCAATATGTGTATAAGATTGGGTAATATAAACATTTTAATAAGTACTAACCTATCCTCTAAAGTAAAAAAAAATCCTTCCATTTTTTTAATAAGTAACACTTCTCCAGTTATTTTTTTCAAAATTAGTATTAGTAATCTTACTCACATCTTGATAGATTTTATTCCTAAATATTTTAGTTTTTTTCCTCCCAACTATATTTATATTTATCTTTAAACTTATTCTCTAGTAATTGATTTAACACTAAAGTTTCAGTTTTATTATTATTAAATTTCAGTAGAGATAGTTCTTGAAACTTTTCAATTTCCTCATGTATTTCTTCAATTGAATAATTTAAATGCAGTTAGTAAAATATCATCTGTAAAAAGTTGCATTTTAGATTAATAACTCTTGTTAATTGAGAACCCATCAGTTATACTATTATCTAAGGTAAACAGTAGAGGGGACAAGGGACACCCTTGCTTTGTGACTTTGTTTAAAGTTAATCCTTGAGAAATGTAAGATCCAGTTTTAAAATATGCTTTGTAGTCTCTATATAGGTTTTTAATAGTCCATTGAATTGTTCTGGAAATGCAAACACTTCTAAAGTTTTAAACAAGTAGTACCAGTCAATAGAATCATAAGGTCTCTAGATATGTAAGCTAATTAGGGTCAATTTCTTGTTCATTCCTTTTGCTAAATGCAATCCTGTTTGATCTTTATTAATTCATGTACCTACTATATCTCTTAATTTTGTAGCAAAAATGGAAGTAAATATTTTAAAATCTACATTTAATAATGAAATAGGTCTGTATGAGGAAACTAACTTATTATCTTTTCTTGGTTAGGTATATGTGAGATTACAAAAAAATTCTATGAGGGAAGAATTATTTTGCCACTCTGAATTATCCTAAACATGTCACTAGATAATTTTAAAATACTTAATGGAAGCAGACTATATAATTGCATACTTAAACCATCTAATTCTGGAGCTTTATCATGTTTCCCTTTTTAAAAGCTTTTTTAAGTTATATTAGGGTAATAGGCTTATTGAACAGAGATATTCATTGATTATTAGGTTTATTAGGAACATTTTTCTTTAAATACTTGTCAGTTTTGCAGTCATCAGGATTATAATTTTTATCTTTATTAACATCTCAGAGGATTTTTTTAAAAATATTAAGTATCTCCTCTGTGTCTGAAGTAAGCTTATTAGTGTGAGGATTTCAGATATCATTAAACTGTTCCTTTTTGCTAAGCATCTTACTTCTATAAGTTAATCTATTTAGATTTTTTGAAGTCATCACATAGCTTTGCAATTTTATATTTTCTAAAGTTATCTCCACTTTATGCATTAAAACTGATATTATGTCATTAATTTTTAATGACTTCAGCATTATCTATTTTCCCTGTTTGTTGTTCAAACTTTGGTTTGCATATTTTATTTTGTATTTCTAACAACTCTTTATGCCACTGTTTCATTTTATTAATTAGGAATTTCCTCGGTGTCTGAAGTAAGCTTATTAGTATGAGGATTTCAGATATTAATAAACTGTGCCTTTTTGCTAACCATCTTACTTCTATAAGTTATTCTATGTAGATTTTTTGTAGTCATCGCATAGCTTTGCAATTTTATATTTTCTAAAGCTATCTCCACTTTATGCATTAAAACTGATATTATGTCATTATTTTTAATGACTTCAGCATTATCTATTTTCTCTGTTTGTTGTTCAGACTGCGGTTTGTGTATTTCATCTTGTATTTCTAACAACTCTTTATCCCACTGTTTCATTTTATTACTGGCCAGTCTTCTTATTCTGTCTTTAATATGCATTTTTAAGGAGCCCCATAGTAGGACTTTACTAAACTGACCAATTCTCAGTTTTCTCCTTACGATAACTCTTAAATTATTTTAATTTCATCATATATACCTTGATTCTATAAATAATCTGAAATTTCCTTATATCCATTAGTATATTAATATTTAGCATATTATTGTCAGATAAAATACAAGGAATAGTTTTAAAATAATTAACTTTATTAAGTAAATATGCAGAAGTGCAAATCCTATCAATTCTAGTTTGCAACCCATGCACATAAGAATAAAAAATGAAAAAACAATTACTTATCTTCTGCTTTTAAAATTAAATCAACTAAATTATTACTATTAATCTGTCTGTTTAGGTCCAGAATTCTAGCTTTCTTCTGTTCACTTGTATCTTCTATATTAGGTATGCCATTAAAATCCCATGCTAAAATTAAACTACCCTTCCAAAGATTTTGTGTTAACTTTAAGTGATCTTTAGCTACTCTTGCACCTATTACAGGGGTCTAATAAAAATTAGCTAATATATAGAGTTTGCCATTAGATTTAATTATTGAAAATGCATATATTCCTTTGGGATCATTAATGGAGTGCATGACCTTAGGCATTACAGTAGATATTCTCCAAAGTATAAGAGATCCTCTTCTCTTTTTGTTAAAATATGCAGATGATAACATTTTGTAACCTACGTTATTTATTGTATATCTTTATTTATCAAGTGAGTATCTTGCAAGAATATAATGTCTCCAGTATTTAATTATCGATATATAATTAATGATTTCCTTTTGTTGCAATTATTTATTCATTTACATTAATAGATAATAGATTAAAACTATCCATATTCTGTATTTAAAAATATTTATTTTAATACACACACACACACACACACACACACACACACACACACATATATATATATATACATACACACACACATATATATATATATATATATATATATATATATATATATATTCATCATGCTAAAAGATATACACAAATTTTATAGAGCTAAAAAAGAGCTCTGAATTAATTTTAAAAGTACAAGTGTCTATATCTCAAAATTGTGTAATACCCTTAATATGATAAAAAAATACTTAAAAATCCTTTTCGTTATTAAACTAATTCATAAAAATATGTGCATTATTTAGGACAAAGAGAATGCCTTGGTATTTCTATAGAGTTAAAAAAATTGTAGTCAATATTGTATTCAAAGTTACAATGTGCTTAATTCAAATCCCATTCTCCGTTCCCAGGTTCAAACATATTGAAAAATCTACTTTACTTTCTATGAAAATGAATACACTGATTCGGCTACATAACACTCAAATTTCAGCTCTGACTTATGGAATGAGTTATTTCAAGTAGTATTAGTAAATCTAATAACATACAATATGCAATAAAATTCAAAGTTCACATGACCAAGCTTCAAATTTCAGCTTTCAATATATTTCAGATATTCTTATATGATTTGCAATGTAAAATATATGAGATCTTGTACATTCACATTTCTGCCATATGCAGGTATATGTAATACACATCTTTATTATAAGCAGTTTAATAGTTAAATATGTTTTTCTGTCTTATTTACCCACTAATATTCTACCTTATTCTAAATAACTTATATTTCTAAAATCTCCCATTAAAGAGCTACTTAATCATCATGCCTCTATTAGAGATTACAGTATGCGTATATATTTTTTTAATTTACTGATACCGCTCTTTTAGAAATCTTACATAGTAGATATTTCAGTCCTTATGCATATGCATATTATTCATAAGATGTTTATTCTTCTTATTAATTCTAGTATTGTAAGCAATCTTAACTATATATAAAAGAATTCCTGCTTGTTTCATTTGAATGTGTTTTAGCCATTGTGAACTGCTGTTCTGATCTAAGCTTCATATCCTGACATTAAAATTTGATTACAACATGTGAAAATGACAACTCACAGCACATGGTAGCTGCTAATTTCCTCTTAAGTTTCTCATTATTTTTAATTTTTTTAAACTGTTATAATCAGTAACAAATATCTAACTTTACTTCATTACATTAATATCTACAGCTAAAGTTAATAACACTATAGCATAAGCTATTAGCATTTTGCAAAATGTAAGCAAATTATATGTCAGCAACAGCTCAATGTATAAATATTTACAATACCTTTAGTTTTACCAATTCTTTACTTCTAACAAAAGAAAAAATGTGTTATTTTGAGTAGATTTCTCACATATATACCTGAAAAAAGAAGAAAGAAAGGCAAGTTCCTTTCTGTTTTCATAAACATCAGTGATAAACTTTGACCTAGATTTTCTTCAGAACAGCTCAAGTTGGGAATAAAGGCAAGCAAGAATCCAGCATTCTGATACGACTTGAACATTCATTTGTTCTCAAGCTTTTTTAGGTGTTACTTGTTTCATAAACAACATTTGTTTTGATGCATAATGCCCAAAGCAAATCTTTTACTTAAAGGGTAAATCTATTTTTCCAGAAAATAAAAGTCCTGCAATTAGAGAACAAAAGTCACTTGTTTTTAAGTTTTTTAATTTTAGAAACATTTTTGTAGGAATTTGGCTCACTCTGTCTCTTGAGGGATACACTGGTCCAATCCATTTCTTCAGCATTATTAAGGATTTTACTTTTGTTGACAAAGGTGGATGACTCATCCAGTGTGTCAAATATTTTAGTTCCTTCAGAAAAAAATAATTTGACCTTTGCAGGAAACACCATAATTTGATATTTGTAGGAAACACCAAAGTGGCTTCAATATTCTTATTTTTTAAGTTTGTTGATCAGAGGTAAACAGGATTTTATTTTACTCATTACTTTACTGGAATAATCATTGTCAAATCTGACTACATGTTCACCATTTTTATAGGTGGACTGTGTGATGGTCCCTCCTCCAGGCCAGTAATCAAGGAGCCGCAATCTTCACCACTGACACCAGTGACAGGTGACCACTAAGAGCAAAAATGGATGCACAAAGTATTTTCAGATGCAGGTCTCTGCACTAAGCACAATTTCCGTTAAGAGCACACATGCAGCATGCTCTAGACCTGGGACTGGACTCTCTCTCTCTTTCTCTCTCCATGCCCAAAACAAGACTCCACACTAACCAGTTTGGAGCCCTGTGTCCCTGTTCTGAGTAGCTGCACACACACTTGGGTACTTGATTTTCACACACACACACACGCACACACACACACACACACACACACACACACACACACACACACACACACACACACACACACACACACACCTGGAAAAAGCTGGCACAGATTTACCAGCTGTGCCCCCCCTGCCCAGACTATAAGGTAATTACAATGCCATCAGTCAACTACTCAAAGGCTGTTAGAAGGTTACCAAATTATACTGAGTAAAATTAATACTACTACAAATAGTTGAGTTTGACCAACGCAGCAAGGCTTTTAGAAGCGACCACAGTGTCACTAAAATAAGCATATGTACTCTTAAGATGTTAAACGTATTCTCTAAAAGACCAGCCACAGTGAAAGGTATAGAAATATTTAATAATAAATAAAATAGAAAACATGAGAATACTGAATATCTAGTTACAATAAACACCAGAGTTTCATTCATAGGAGATATAAAAATAACACAATTGGCTAGATTCACACAGATGCAGAAAAACAATATTTAGCTCATCTCACTATATTTTCCTGATTGACTAAAGAATTGTTTTTACCAGGTTACTTACTACAGTAAGGCAAGATGAATTGTTTTGAGGTGCTTAGTACAGCAAGGCAAGATCAGGTGTGAGGTTGTATGAGATATCTGTGAAAGATCTTTCCTGTCAGGTTCCAAAGTATTGTTGTAAGGGTTCTGAAATATCTCTCACTAATATCTAAAAAATATATATTTCAGGGCTGGTTACAGAATAACATCACCTCTGTTCACCGGACTCTGATACAATACACACCCAGAGCTTTACTAAGATCTGTTGCAGCATCTGAATTTTATAAAACAATTTGAAAAACTCCCACCCTTCCAGAGTAACAATTAGTTCACTCCTAAGGACAATATAGTAGGATTCCTAGTCCTAGTCCTAGTTTTCCCAAACATGTTTGTCTCTGGCTGAAATCAGACCTGTAAGATAAAATCTTTATGGCCTAAACCAACTAATTTAATTTTCAACCTATTTTTCAAAATAACTGGACTGAGATTAACCTCTTCCCTTTGAGAATTCTCTGTCAAAATATATACATTTAATCAGTTATAATAATACTGTCTGACATACATGTATATTTCTTTTTTGTGCAGCAGGACCTAGTGTTGATGCATTTTTAATACAAACAACTTTACAAATACATTTTAACACAAGCATCTGTACAAATCAGTGTGATAGTCAAATGACATAAAATTATTTACAAAACTCCAGCTAGCTATGCTGGCATATGTTACACATGTACTGCCCTACTCTCCCTGGCACAGATGGCACTATTTCATATCATCACATCCTGGACCATGTTGCTTTTAATATCTGATCTATTTCTAAGCTAGACATAAACTTAATTATAACTGAACATGGTGATAAGTTTTCCTTCTTCAAATGTGTTCTCAAGGATCTATGTTCCCTTTCAATTCCAAAAGATAAAGTTTCAGGTAGATTTAATGTTATATACCAGGTTGTTAAGAAATGTATTATATTGTTTCCCTCATATTTTTCAGATATACCATACATTCTAATGTTATTTTATCTCAGTCTTTTTGCTAAATCATCATTTTTATCTCTGAGCCATTTATTTGGTTTTAAAATAAATTCATTCTGAAACTTACCTTCAGTTATTTGTCTTTCATGATCATTTAAAGCTTCTTCCGTTTTGCTGATTTGTGCACTTTGTTGTTTCATAAGTATTTCTAAATGTTCCATCTTCTATCTAATGTCTTCTTTGAAACTTTCTATTTTAGTATCCAGATTGTCAATTTTAAGTAATACATTATGCATACTAGATATTAATAACTGGATGTCTTTTTTAACACAAGAATCCTGAGTACCATTTCTTGAGTCGCTCATGCTGAAGTCTCTTCTCACTTAACCAAGCAGTTAAAATTCTGATAGGAAAGTTACAACTTTTGATAAAATTGAGGCTATAAATCTTTTCTCTTACTATTAATGAATAAAATTAGCCAACAAGTAGCTCCAAATTTTTAATTTTTGATTACATTTTCTGTCCAGAATAGTTTTCAGTCACAGTTTTCACCAGTTGCTGCTCTCAGTTAATCATCTTGGCCGCACTCCTCAAAAGCTATTAACATTAATAGCCTGTTTTTTATTGTAATTCATGAACTCTGCCTTCTAATTTTATTTTTCTGTCATTGGCTGTACCACTTCTTACACTTTAATGTCTTTTTAATTCAGAGTTAAGCATTTAATTGTGTATTATTTCTTCATTAGTACTACACTATATCAAAACAATATATAATTATTACTAACAGAATTACTATTCATGTATGATAACTTAAAGTAACCACTGTTCTGCACAACTTTGCCCAGGTCATGGCTGAAAAGGGTCCGAGGACCACCTTACCCACCCAGTTACCAAATGTATAAATAAAAATAATCAAACTGCCTTCTGTTTGCCAGATGGATTTTAGAAATATTTTACAATTTCTAGCTACAGCTCTTCCTCATGTCTGCATTGCAAATTACTCACCATCCTTTTAAAGAAAAAAAAAACATCTTTGTGCTCTCCTTGAACTGTGATGCTTCTGTCTTTTACATGTGTTTTTTTAATACTTTTTTACCATAGTAACCACCTAGAGTTTGCTAAGCATTTATATAATATCCTGTACATATCTGCTTTGTGTCTACAAGACTACATGTTAAGTTTTAAGCTTTTATCTATTATACAGAAGAATAGTAACTTATTTTTGGGTCTATATTAGATGCACGGAAAGGCTTTAGCACGAACGCTCACATGAGTGAAAATGCCGGGAATCGAAACCATGATTGTGGGGGCGTGTTACAGTTAGGAGTGGGATATTTGCCATTTCCTCACTGTAGTGCAACCTCGGAGTTAGAATATATATTTAGTGGGGGTGTGGGGGGCACAGCCCCCCACAATAGCAACTTTGATTACAGGCATTTTTGCTCATGTGAGCGTTTGCGGTAAAGTCTTTTCGATTTTATAATATAGACCCCTTATTTTTTTACATATGGTGGTACTTCCTGTGTGTGACAGGATCAAATCAGCCTATATCTTAGGTCTCACACTTTTTTGTCTATACTCTTAGCCTTTACCGTCTGACTATGGGAAAAAAGTACACAAAGCTCCACTCATCATTTGTTGTTATCACAGCCTTTTCTTCCTTGGATTTTTGTGCCTAATATTCACTTTCTTCTTACATTTTTACATTAAATTTAGCCTGGCATGCCATAGACCATTTTTCTCATCATATCCATCCTCTTATTCTTTTTACACTTTTGTTCTGTATGAGTTGTGTGTCTTAGGTTTCTGCAGTCATCAAAATGTATACTTTCCTTCTAGTCCCCCTACAATGTTTCTTCTAGAACTTAAAAAATTATCTTCTCCATATCTTTACCCCTGCAGTACCCCATTTTTCATCTGTCTCTCTTTCTCTCTCACTCTCTATCTAGCTGTCCATTTGCTTGCATTTGTTAATCCAGAAGCTTCATTAGAGCATAGCTTAGTTATACTGGAGGTCTAGAGCAGAAATACAGAAACTTTATGTATTCATTTAATTTTATACACACATACACACACACACACACACACACACACACACACACACACACACACACACACACACACACACACACACACACACGCACAGACACACACACACACACACACACACACACACACACACACACACACATATATATATATATATATATATATATATATATATATATATATATATATATATATATATGGGTCTACTACACATGGTCGACAGGCCATATGATCGACATCCATTTGGTCGACATTTCATTTGGTCGACAAGCATGTTATGTGGGGGGCTTTGCCCCCCACACCTCTCAATGTGGGGGAGGCTGTGCCCCCACACCCCTAACTATATATATCAACCCCAGGGTCTCACAACATTGGGGAGGAGGGCAAATCTGCTTGTCAACCAAATGAACTGTCGACCAAATGAGTGTCGATCATATGGCCTGTCGACCATCTCAGGTAGACCCATATATATATATATATATATATATATATATATATATATATATATATATATATATATATATTTAGGTGTAATCAAAATGGTTTGAAACACATAAGGCTGACTGGTATGTATTGATGTGTAAAAGACTGACTGTAAAATTGGGTAAATGGGTGAGAAATGTCAAAGTAAATGTGGGTAGAGTGAGTGCAGTTCTGCAGGAATGCTAGTGAGGTAAGTTGTATATATGTAAAGTGAAGTCAAGTGTAGGTATGAACCGCAAGTGTGTTTGCAGACTGCATGATTGTATTTTGTGATCTGCTTGTGCCTTTTGCATTTGTGGTATTCCACCTAGTTTTGTATGAGTAGAGGTAGGATGCAGTGTTGGACATTTTAGTTTGTCAAACAGCATAACATGTTATTGTTGCAGCCATCTGTTCATGCAAGAGCAATATGGAAAGGTTTCCCTGCTGCTGTTTATTGTGTTACAGCCAGTAGATTTATGGACTTATGCAAGATTGCTATACAGCTGAGTCAGTGTATATAAGTATGAAGGATATGGATGTTTGTACATCACATGGAGGGTACAGGGGGGCTGTTTGTGTGTTTTTTGGGGGAATGTTTTCTTTGTGCAGTAATGTGGGTTTTATAGTGTTTTTTGCATATTTGTGTTTGGTGTTAGTGGTTGTTGTATTCTTTAATTACATAACTTTAATTGCTGTTACACACACACACACACACGTGCACACACACACACACACACACACACACACACACACACACACACACACACACACACACACACACACACACACACACACACAGACACACCTACATGAGGGACATTCAGATGGCTGATTGCCATTTTCCTCCAACTCTTCAGCCTAATTCATTGATACCAAAGTATCAACAGCCTCTTACCACATATATATATATATATATATATATATATATATATATACATATATACATATATATATATATATATATATATATATATATATATATATATATACATATATATACATATATATATATATATATATATATATATATATATGGGTCTAGGACAGTGTTCCGAAAGACTGTTTCACTGAAAGTGAAACGGGCTGTCATAGTTTCATGAAAGCACTGTTTAATGAAGAAGTCCTTTTGCGAAACTTTCGTAAAAGTACAGGGAATCGGGCGGAAGTGGTAGTGGGTGAGATCGGACTACAGTGGGGATAAGGGAATATTCCCTTTTCCCCAATGTAGTGCGATCTCGGATTGAGAATATAAAAGTAGGGGGGTGTAGGGGTTGCAGGGGGGCAAACATGGTGTGTGAGTTTTCTTTTGTTTTTGTGTATGTGTGTTTTACCTTCCGTTTACCAAAACTGCTTTTTTGGTGAAAGCAGTTTTGGTAAACAGTGTTCGGTAGGGTTGGATTCGGACAGTTGGTCTTTCGATCAACTGTCCTAGATCCATATATATCTATATATATAAATATATATATATATATATATATATATATATATATATATATATATATATATATATATATATATATATATAGATATAGATATACATATAATATATATATATATATATATATATATATATATATATGCATATATAAATATATGATTAGCCATTATAGGGTGAGTGCAGCCTTCTAAGGAGTAGTTTGTTGAGATGACAGCAATACAGAACATGTAATAACTTATTACATTGTTCAGGCATAGGGGCAGCATGTGCAGTATTTATCCTATTAACTGCTGGTCATTTCTTCAATTTTTATTCCATTTTAACCTGTTCTGGTCAATGCTTAACAAGAATATCTCTGTAAAACAGTGTGAAATTTTATTCTTAAGTTTTCTGGCACACCATAATAGATGAAGCTATTATTTGCAGTGTCAAGAAAACAGCTGCAGCTAGAGATTTTGCACAAAATATCTCACTTTTAGTATATGCTATTAAGCAGTGCTGCCGCTGGGAACCACATAAATATGTCACATGTAGTGTCGCCATTCAATATAAACCCCACAACTGCAGCGTATCTCATTAATGTGATGCTACTCAAGACACCATATGTCATCTGTACCATTTGGAATGCAATGCACCTGCAGCATACCTCATTACTGTGATACTACTCAAGATACCGTACGTCACTTGCACCATTCAGAATGCAGTGCAACTGCAGCATACCTCATTACTATGATGCTACTCGAGATACCATACATCACCTGCACCATTTGGAATGCAAACCAACTGCAGCATACCTCATTACTGTGATGATGCTCAAGATAACGTACGTCACCTGCACTATTTGGAATCTAGTGCAACTGCAGTATACTTTATTACTATGATGCTACTCAAGATACCATATCTCACCTTCACCATTCAGAATGCAGTGCTGCTGCAGCATACATCATTCTTGTGTTACTACTCAGGATACCATATGTCAGTCTTATTTTTCAGGATGTATGCTTTCACGATGTCTACGATGTCAGCTTTCTTAATTAATGTTGTATTATTCAGGATTTGACATTACACAATAGTTGCCATCATTTCTGCAGTACCTCAGGATTTCATGTGCAGTGCCACCCCATTCATGCATTTTTTATAAACCTGTACACTTGTCTTGATGACTCTACAGCAACTGCATATCTGTATGTTTATCTCTATTACTGTATAGTTTCTTGTATATTCTGAATAATTGTATAATTATTTACACTTTACCAAATGCAATATATCCCTGTGATTATCAAACTTTAATGCTTTCCTGGGCTGTGATGAAAACTCCTCATTTGTGATCATTTCTCTGGCCAAGTTAAATATAAATGCAATAAAATAGACAAAATAATTCAGACAGCAATATGGCATTGCTAGCATTCAATGTGCCAGTGTTGCAGGCAACTGGATTTTATAACACCAATTAGCATACATAATTTCTGTGGTAGTAACTTGGCTACAGCACATCAATGCAACCACATATCATTAGCATTGTGATACCACTCAGGACAAAGTATGTAAGTATGGCATTGCAGCATATTGCTAAATATAATAATACTGATGATGGAATGCATCATTGTGGCTTACTGCAGCCAGAATGAGATACAATGCATCACTGTGGCATACAGAAGTACTGTGGCACAACTTTGGTTTCCATGTTCCAAAGAGGCACACTACAGTATTCTGATATAATCAGCAAACAATGTGTTACAGTAGCATATATCAGAATTGTGGCACAATTCATGATGTCATCTGGTACTGTGGTATACTGCCCCATTTTGGTACTACTCAGTAGTCTGCCAATGTAGCATTTTGTGGTTGCATTCCATTAGTAGTCAAGATGCAATATGACTGTAGCATACCTCAGAATTATAGTACTCGTCTGGATACAGTGTAGCACTGCAGCATATTGTAGTTTTGTGCTGCTACTCAGGATGCAATACATCACTGTAGCATGCATACGTAGTATTATTACTTAGGTTGCAGTGTGTCATTGAAACATATGCATTATCATGCTACTAGTCATGATGGGATGCAGAGCTATGGAGGACTACAGCATTTAGGACTATTCATGATGCAGTCCATCATTGTAATATATTATGCTATTGTGTCATTACCCAGGATGTAATGTGTCACTGCAGCATATTGCAGTAATGTGGAATTACAAAGTGTGTAATGTGTTAATGTATCATACTGCAGTATTGTGTTACTACTCAGGATAAGATGTGTCAGTTCATCATACTGCAATATTGTGGTAATGTATGGGGTGCTATACATCATTGTAGTACATTGCAGTACTGTAATACTGCTGTACTCTCATGTTACTTAGGATACAAAGTATCTCTATGGCATATTGCTCCAGTTAACATGTAGTGTGGCACTGTGGCATGTCACAGCATTAATGTAATTGCAAGTATACAGATACACATTTATGTTGCACGTGTTTCTCAGTAATGAATGATCACACACTGAAAGTGGTGCAGCAGATAAGTCAATTCATTGTGCTGCTTCTGATAACTGTAACATTAATTAAAGCAGTGATTGGTTTGGCAGTCACAATGTAACTAAACAAAATGTACCATTTTTCTTTTCTTTTAGGTAAAGGTCCTTATCCAAGCATGGCAGTTGACAGCAAATTTTACAAGCTGATAAAGGATGGATATCAGATGAGCAGACCAGACTTTGCTCCTCCTCAAATGTAAGTACTCATTTTACAATAAAAATATCAAGTTACTACAGTTAGCATATTCATGTACAGGTAGCTAAAACTACATCCAAAGAATGAGTAATGCTGTAAGAAATTCTAAAATAATATCCTACCAGTTAATTAAATGTTTAAGACATGTTACTAATGCCTATATTGATGAAATGGTTTAATTTCAAACCGTGCTGCACTTATCATGTTCCTTAGAACTGCAGCGATCACACTGGTAAAGGATATAGTAATCACAGCAAAGGTACACCAGATGAAACATGCCCCGGGATTCATGAAGCTTGCACCAGATGTAGGCGTAGCATTGGCATTCCAACACCAAATATGGCCACCGAGCGATCCAGGTACGAGCTGTTCCCAGGTGCACTACCTGTGTACGCTACGCCCGCACAGCTCCCAGGCCCTGTATGCTAATTACCCCATGTGCAGCAGTGTAGCATGCAAATGAAGGCATGCGATCCAGGAAGTGGTGCAGGCATAGTGTAAGCATGCAGAAATGTAAACCATAAAAAACAGTTTACATTTTTGCAAACATAAAATTGGAGCCATGACAGCCAACCAAACACATGTATTATATTGTTAATATATGCCAATGGCTAAATATATAGCCACTGGCATAAAAAATATTTATATTCGCACTATCGTGATGTGGAAGCACAGGGATCACAAGGAAAATAGAAAATTATAGAATAAAACTGCAATGTAACACATATCATGATTTCTCCATAATAGTCAATGGCAGACATGCTACACCACACCATGGCGCAAGGGTTGCTAAGGGGCTGTGACAGTGTTATGTATGGTAGCTAGGAATTAGTATGCAATATAATGCAAATGAGAGGAGTAATAGTGAATCACAGATTCCCCGCTGGTGTAAGGATGCACTTCACAGCGTACCATAATAACACCGAGGTGTGCCCTTGAGATAAAGATGACATCAAGAGAGGGGTGTGTCACCTTTGCTGTAAGCACATTGGAGCATTGCTAAACTGGTTTGCCCATAGCTAAGCAAAGCTGCAGGATAGGGGTGTGTTGAACTGGCTATAACTTTGCTTAGCTGACAGTACACAAGGTAACCGAGTATGCATGTGAACGGAGATGAAAACGCACTTAAACCCGGTAAATGGGTTTGCGTGGTGCACAATGGAGCTGAAACAGGAAGGATATAGGAAAGAAATAAGGAAATGCTGCAGCAGGGAAATTGGAGTACAAATGATTAATTAACAGCTAGGAACCTACAGTGGGCCATTGACAACAGCTAACAAGGCTGCAAGCAGCTACCTGCAGAACAGGAAAGGGGAGGGGCTGTACTGCAAAGAAAACAGTAATGCGTCGCAGCAGAACAAAAGAGATTTGCAGTATGTCAGCTAAAAGACACATTTTGCAATACATGACTGGGTAGGGAAAGTACAAAACAAGAAAGACAGTAGGTGGATGCATGCCCGATAATGGGAGGGGATCCAGGTTTAAAAGTGAATGAAAGGGCAATAGATTAATCAAGGCAGGCAAGCATAACTTCACAGTAAAGGCCTCACACTTGCAGTACTTACTGTAAAACCCATAATTATTATACCCTTCAGCTGGAATTGCTCATACACACCCAATGACATCAGTAGCATCCATAGCACAATAGTATAAAGTGTGAAAGCACCTCACACACACTTGTGTATTCCCATACACTCTGCACCATTGGTGTATACAGACGGGGAACATTTAGTATGTACATGTTAGGGGCTGCCATAGCTTTGATCCACCAGCATGTGTTGGAGACTGAAGCTGGTGTGGAGGATGATGCACACAACCACCTCAGGCACCAGAGGAGGAGAAGAGTGTTCAGACCCAGGGTAACCTACCAGGGGCTACATGATCTGGAGATAGTAGAGCATTACAGTGTGGACATGGACACCCTACAGCAACTTGTGGAGCTGTGCTGGCCATGCCTCAGAGCCAGAACAAACAGAAGTGAACCCATCCCAGTGGATACAAAGGTATGTGTAAGCCTGAGAATACTAGCTATAGGTACCTTTTAAAGGCCAACTGGGGATATCATGGGGATCTCGCAGGCATCAGCATCCAGGGTACTTCACCAGTTCTTGGATGCCATACCACATGCCAATGATCACATATACTTCCCTCGAACGCAGGAGGAGTTGGCCAGCAATATGCATTTCTTCCACTGTGTGGCAGAATACCCAGAGGTACTGGGTGCAACAGACTGCACGCACATACACATCAAGTCACCACCCGGTGAGCAGGGTAGGCACTACATAAACCGCAAGGGATACCGCTCCATCAACTGCCAGGTCATGTGCAATTCCCAGGGCATTATCATGGATGTGTGTGCTGGCAGCCTTGGAAGCTATCACGACTCCCACATCTGGCATGCCTCACAGCTGTATCAGGTATTTGCCAGGGGGGACATCCCATATGGCCACCTGGTGGGGGATGCTGGCCATGCACTGGAACCGTAGATGATGACTCCCATCAGAAATGCACACACACCTATGCAGGAACGCCATAATGAGGCACACACACAAACCAGAATCATCACATAGCATGTGTTTGGGATGCTTAAATCACAGTTCCATTGCTTGGACATATCTGGTGGAGCCTTGCAATACTCTCCAGGCATTTGTGCCCACATCTTCATAGTATGTGCCATGCTACACAGTATGATCCTGTGGAAACAGCTGCAGCAGGGACAGAATGGTGAAGGCCCTCACAGCCCACCACCATTGCCAAGGGCCCCACAGGCACAGAGGTACTCAGACCATGAACACACTGAGCCAGCCCCAGTAGGCAGACAGAGGCATGCCCAGTATGCTCATGCCTTGTCAAGGAGGGAACATATAGTGCACACACTGACAGTGTAGGCACCTAGGGACTGACACCTTTCTCCACCTACACACACAGTAAAAATGGATGGCACACACACAAGACTACCTGTAAATTGTCATGTATAGGTAGTCTACTGTGTGCATCCAACATAGCCAGCCCTCAACTATTGCACACACAACTGCTAATGACACAAGGTAAGTCAACACCTGAACAGTAAATTAAGCTATCAGCATGTGCTGATACTGTATGTATGGGTTCATAGGTTCATAGGTAGGTACTTGGCTAACTGCCTGAGGGCATTCATAAGCCTAGCGAAAATGTGTCAGCTTTTGCCATCCCATTGATTCATTAACTGTCCCTCTGTGGAGCAGAGTCAATGGCGGGATCCCTGGGGTGTATCTACTGTTCCCCATCCACTCTTCAAGGTTTCTCTTGAAGAGTGTTAGTGAGGGCTCTATATAATGTAATTAGGGATGTTGTTCCAAAGTATGGGGAGTTTCTTTGACAGGAATCTGTTCCTCCAGCATCTTCCAGTTATTGTTGTGGCAAGGTTCAGCTCACTACAGTGTGTGGCTCACTGTGACATGGATTCCCATAGGTGGAGCATATCCATTAAGCCTGAGTTCGACATGGCTTTGTTGGCCAGCAGAGATCATCTCTGAGTAAATGAGATGCCACTGAGTAAAGCAGGGGTTTGTTCAGTCTGGCTGCATAGGACATATGTTTGAGGCCAGTAATCCTCTTGGCGAGGTACATTCATGGACCTTCCAGCTGTTGGAAGTGTCTTCTGAGGTACATCCCAAATGGGTTTTTATACTCTATGATGGGACTGATAAGTGATGAGTAAAAGGGCACTATACCTCAGTATGTCTAGATGGGAACCCTTTAGTAATCAGATGGCCTACATAGAAGGATGTCCTAACTACTTTGAATATATGATTGTCACGGGAGAGATCACTATCTACCTTAGTCCCCAGATACTCTATTACCTCATCTGTATTAAAGTGGCTGCCACTTTTGTGTTAATATGTGAGAGCTTAATATTCCACAATGGAATGATCATGCAGTTTGTGGCACTTAGCTGGAGGCCATGACTTTGACACCATGTGTCAGTCTCTGTGAGGCCCCTTGAAGGATGTGTGTGTCAGCTGGACTGTCAGTTATGGCTCCCAGTTCGCAGTCATTGCCAAACATGGTCTGTCGTAGTCCACCTGTGTTTGCCTGTACCTCTGAGAAGTATATGCCAAACAATAGGGGTCCCAGGACTGAGTCCTGTGGGACACCAGTCGTGACTGGTTAAGAGTTGGACCTGGAGACCGCTAGTCGTACCATGCGGGTTCTGTGTGTAAGCCCATTGGCAACCCATCCTGTGATGTATGGGTGTATGTACAGGCTGGTGAGTTTATCAATAATACCTGAGTGGGGAATGGTGGCAAAAGCCTTGGTGAGGTCCAGGTAGTATGTGTGAATCACCTCTCCCCTCATCTAACATCTTGGTGACTGTCTGTAAGACGTCAAACAGGTTCAGTAGGCATGAACTGCACTCAACCAAGCTGACCTGGGTTGGCTCACATGTTTGGAGGTTACCAAAGTCTTTGTTAATGAGTGCCATGAGAATGCACTCCATTGCATTGCAGATCAGGCTAGCCAGGCTTATGGGGTGGCAGTTACCATGGTCAGTTGTGTTTCCACCTTGGTGGAGTGGAATAACCATTGCCATTCGCCATTGTATGGACATGTAGCCTTTGGAGAGCCTGAGGTTGAAAAGCTTAATTAGGTGGGGGGTCAGGTTGTCCTGTAGTGTTTGCAAAATGCAGTCTGGGACACCATCTGCCTCCATTTATGCTGTGTTTTGCTGTCTGAGAGGGCCATTTCCACCTGTGTGTCTCTGATGTCTGGGATACTGTACTTTTCGGGTATTGTTGTGGGCTCTTTAGGGGGGTGAAGTTTGCAATTAATGTATCTGAGAGGATGTTGGCAATATCAGTAAGGTCAGTATATTTTGTGCTATATTTCACCTGTACAGTGCAAATCTGTGTGTTACCACTTAGATCCTTGACATAGCCAAAGAAGGCTTTGTGGTTATCTTTCGAATCCTTGCCTATTTTTCTGTTGATGTTAGCCTTGAATGATTTCATGAGGGACCCAAATCTCTTACTAATACTGGTCACAGATGTCTGCCCTTCTTGGGATTTGCTGTTTTTCTGGAACACTGTCCTACTTCTGTTGTATAGCCTGTTTATTGCAGGGGTCCACCAGACTGGTGTCCTTGTCTAGGAGGAGTGAGTCTTGGTTTACCAGTGATGGCATGATCCATACATCCTTGTAGGTGCTTATAGAGTGCATTTGTAAATCTGTCTGTATCTTGAGCAGTAATCTTCCAGGCAAAGGAGTAAATGAACCACAAGCAAGTATTTATTAAGCGCTTTTCGTCATTCACGATGGAATAACTTCTTCAGATAAAACACAGTAACAAGTCAATGTTATTTATACAAAGTATCTTCCTCAATCAATCAATCAACCTAATTGGTAAATTAGTAAATTAATTGAATTAGTTGATTATATAGAATAACACTACTAAGGTAGTATATGCTTTTCGTATAATCCTACAGCTCAACTACGGCAGTGAAACTAAATCATATAAAATATATCCACATAAAATGCTTACTGTGTAGACATATAAATGTAGATAAAAACATTTAAAATACATTTGTTTGCTTACGTTAAAAAATTTTTTTTTCATTTCATTATAAAATATTACATAAAAAAATTTTACATGAAAAAATAATAACATAAAGACCTAAAAAACTCTATTTAGAAACAGGTGACACCAAAAAGTAATGTACATAAACCCAAGTCAAAAAAGGTCAGATTTTCTTTATCTATCTATTCAGGCTCCTAAGTTTTAGGAGGCATGTAATATTACAATGCTCATTGAGCCCTGGTTCAAAAAGGCATTGGTCCTAATTTGCCACGAAGGTTCACAATCTTCTAGTAGTAAATTAAAGGGTCCTCTTCTATTATCTAATTGTACTTGGTCTAACCCTATAAATTTGAACTGATGGTTTGGGAAGAATACGATATGTTTTGCCAAAGCGTTTTCAGTTTTCGATTTAGAAATTGCATTAACATGTTCATAAATTCTATCTCGAAGACGTCTTTCCGTCTTCCTGATATAAAAACATGTACAGTTTGAACATAGTGCAGCGTACACCACATATTTAGAGTTACAATTCAGTCTATGTTTAAGTTTATATATTTTATTATTAATTGAATGCTTACTGCCTGTTTTTATATGCTTGCAAATATTGCAACTTCCACAACCAAAAGTTCCTTTTTCTTTACCTTTGTCACTTGTTGGTCTAATTTCTAATAATGATTTAAGATTTTTCCCTTTTCTTAAAGTTATTTTAGGTATATCACAAAATATAGTTGCACACTTTTTATCTTGCAATATTATAGGCCAATTTTTATACAAGATCTTTCTTATAATATGGCTTTCGAGATTGAATGTCATAATATACCTACTGCAAGAGTTGTTTCTAAGTGTTTGTTGACTCTGGGTACTTATACTGTCACTGTTAAAGTTACGCCCGTCGGTATCAAGTGACATAGTGTCTATACTAGTATCTGAATAACTGTTGAGTTCGGTTGATACCGGCTCTTTAAAACCGAGTATACACGTTCTCTCTCTCAAGATAGGCAAGATGACCCCATTTTCTCTCTTCCTATTGACTTCATCAAATATATTGTTTAGAAACCTCTTGGGGTATCCTCTATGCATAAACATATCTTCTAATAATTTGCATTCACTGATGAAGTCACTATCTCGAGTGACCATATGGGCTGCTCTAATTGCCTGGCCTTTTACTATAGCCTTTTTCTGTGATTGTGGGAGTAAACTCGTGTAATGCAGATATGAATTACAAAATGTACTCTTCCTATGTATTTTAACAAAAAATTGTTTACTTTCCAAGTCTTTAGCTAAAGTAATATCTAAATAATTAATACTAAAGTCCTGAAAGTCAAAAGTGAATTTAAGGAAGTTAGTAGTATTATTCAAATAGTCAATCAGTTTGATTGCTGTGTCTTTGTTACCATGAAACAAAATAAATATATCATCCAAAAAACGTGTGTAGTATTTTATATTGGATGTATATTCTTCTTTGTTCAATAAAAAGTGTCCCTCCCAGTAAGCCATGACAATATTCGCAAAGCTAGCCCCTAATGGAGAACTCATCGCTACTCTGCATTTTTGCAAGTATAATTCATTGTTAAACAAGAAATAATTATTAGTTAAAATTATGTCCAATAATGATGTAACTAAATATACCTCATTACTGGGGGCTCCTTTTTTGACTAGAAAGATATTGACCCATTCAAGACCTTCATCATGTGGGATTGAGGTATATAAATCCACCACGTCGATTGTAAGGAAGTTATAATCATCAGTATATTCAAGTTCATTGATTTTACTAAGAAAGGCCCATGAGTCCTTACAAACTTGTAATCCTGTTGTCAAATATTTTTTTAAAATGTTATCCACAGGTTTTGCACTTGCATACGTGATGGAGTTCCGCCCATCAATGAGTGGTCTGAATGGTGGATCTAATAAATTTTTGTGTACTTTTGGTGTTGCAAATAAAACAGGTATTTTGGGCCACTCTATTTTTATATAGTTGTACATATCAATATCAATATAGCCTTCAATGAAAAGGTCACTGAAATAACTTTTAATACGGCTGTATGCTATGTTGACTTCGTTAACAGAGACTTTTAAATATGTTTCATTATCTAACAAGGCAAAAACCCTGTCAATATAGTCATATTGATCAAAAAAAGTAAGCCCCCCACCTTTATCAGGTTTTACAGCTCTCACATTCAATGATTTAAACAACTTTAGAGAAGCGTTTTCATCAGGGGTAATATTACATAAACTAATATTTTTATAAAACAAGTTGTTGTCAGAATTAGCTAAAGTCCTTAAATCCAGTTCCATTATAGTTTTGAACAGTTGTAAAACAGGATGCAGCGGAGGATTATAGTCACTAGGAATATTATAAAAGGAGGTAGGATGTTCTGAATTACCTAGAAGTAAGTTCAAATTGAGCTTCCTTACAAACAATTTCAGGTCTTTGATGTTCTGGACCAAATCCATATGTCGGTTAGGTATGAAAGTATTCCCTTTTGAGAGTAATTCAACAAGGAAAGGGTCTACTTCAAGACAGGAATAATTGTAAATATGAAAGTCTCCAGCTTTATTTGTAATGATCCCTGGTAATTCTATTCTATTTACTACCTCCTCGGTCTGTTGAAAAAACGCTTGTTGTTTTTTTGATTCTGCTGGTTGTAGTTGTTGGTATTATTTTTAGGAATAGCCCCTTGCCGGGCATAGTCCATGCTGTCAGTGGAATTGCCGTAATTATGGCTATCATCGGGTCTCTCCCTGTTTCCCCTTAATCGGTCAGCCCATGTATTTCTGTTAGAATCTTGATGAACTACACAGTCCTGGTTAATATAGGGCCATTCGTTAGTTAGAGTAGCCTCTTCATTGTCAGTCTCAACTAAAGACTCATTGTCGGTAGTTGAAATAAGATGGCTAGTCTGTGACAATGGTGGTTTAGGGTAGGCAGTTCCATTTTCATATGCTACTCGGTCCCTGGTCATTTTTTTGCTTTTATTTAACCTAAGTCTCTCTAATAGTTGATCAATCATGGCAAAGGATCTGTCATACTCGTATTTATAATGAGAAAAATCTGAATGACCAAGTACTTCCATATTAAATTCCGTAACTTCCTTAGAAAGGTCGGTGACTTGGATGCTGTAATGCTTAACCATCAGTTGTAATAAAGCAATTCCTTGCATATCAAAGATTGTAATATTACATGCCTCCTAAAACTTAGGAGCCTGAATAGATAGAGAAAGAAAATCTGACCTTTTTTGACTTGGGTTTATGTACATTACTTTTTGGTGTCACCTGTTTCTAAATAGAGTTTTTTAGGTCTTTATGTTATTATTTTTTCATGTAAAATTTTTTTATGTAATATTTTATAATGAAATGAAAAAAAATTTTTTTAACGTAAACAAACAAATGTATTTTAAATGTATTTATCTACATTTATATGTCTACACAGTAAGCATTTTATGTGGATATATTTTATATGATTTAGTTTCACTGCCGTAGTTGAGCTGTAGGATTATACGAAAAGCATATACTACCTTAGTAGTGTTATTCTATATAATCAACTAATTCAATTAATTTACTAATTTACCAATTAGGTTGATTGATTGATTGAGGAAGATACTTTGTATAAATAACATTGACTTGTTACTGTGTTTTATCTGAAGAAGTTATTCCATCGTGAATGACGAAAAGCGCTTAATAAATACTTGCTTGTGGTTCGTTTACTCCTTTGCCTGGAAGATTTTTGTTCGGATTGTTGGGTTTACTTTCATCAGTTGGTTTGTGTTTATCGTGGCTATTTGTGTACCTCCATGGCACTGGAGAATCCTAATAGTACTGAGACTACGAATATTAACAGTAGTCCGTTGTTACTGGACCATTCTCAAAATTCAAATAACGACGTGAATCTCACTGCCCTCATCATTGCTCTTTCACAACGTGTAGATACGCTAGCTGCCAGGTTTGATTCGTATAATATCACTGTTACAGCTCAGTTGGAAGGCAGTAATATTCCTACCTCTGGTATTACACTGGGTCAACGTTCTCCTGTAACCTCTATGATAAGCGAAGGCTCTAATTGTGACAATCAGGCTATTAATGATAAGAGAAATAGCCCTAATTCTCTACTGGACCGTAACCGCCCTGGTGGCGGAACCTCTACAACATTTGACCGTGAAGGCGTCGGAGGGCTTATTGGAGTCCCCAAGTTCGAGAATTGGATTTTGGATACTAGCAAACTGAAAATTAATCGTTTGAACATTATGGGATCTTCGGCCGAAGACGCTAATGAGACACAGGTTAGTTCGCTATCTTTGACTAACAAACTGAAACTCCTAGATGCTAAAATGGTTAAAATTAAGAAACTGCAACTTGAGATCAATTATTTCAATGAATGCATCAAAGAGAAACTTGTCCCTAAAGGACTACGTTACCATGTTTATCCTACAGGTTTAGTAGCAAATTCCTTATTTCATAATGAACTTTTAGCATTCTTTGATATGCAAGGAATTGCTTTATTGCAACTGATGGTTAAGCATTACAGCATCCAAGTCACCGACCTTTCTAAGAAAGTTACGGAACTTAATATGGAAGTACTTGGTCATTCAGATTTTTCTCGTTATAAATACGAGTATGACAGATCCTTTGCCACGATTGATCAACTATTAGAGAGACTTAGGTTAAATAAAAGCAAAAAAAATGACCAGGGACCGAGTAGCATATGAAAATGGAACTGCCTACCCTAAACCACCATTGTCACAGACTAGCCATCTTATTTCAACTACCGACAATGAGTCTTTAGTTGAGACTGACAATGAAGAGGCTACTCTAACTAACGAATGGCACTATATTAACCAGGACTGTGTAGTTCATCAAGATTCTAACAGAAATACATGGGTTAACCGATTAAGGGGAAACAGGGAGAGACCCGATGATAACCGTAATTACGGCAATTCCACTGACAGCATGGACTATGCCTGGCAAGGGGCTATTCCTAAAAATAATACCAACAACTACAACCAGCAGAATCAAAAAAACAACAAGCGTTTTTTCAACAGACCGAGGAGGTAGTAAATAGAATAGAATTACCAGGGATCATTACAAATAAAGCTGGAGACTTTCATATTTACAATTATTCCTGTCTTGAAGTAGACCCTTTCCTTGTTGAATTACTCTCAAAAGGGAATACTTTCATACCTAACCGACATATGGATTTGGTCAAGAACATCAAAGACCTGAAATTGTTTGTAAGGAAGCTCAATTTGAACTTACTTCTAGGTAATTCAGAACATCCTACCTCCTTTTATAATATTCCTAGTGACTATAATCCTCCGCTGCATCCTGTTTTACAACTGTTCGAAACTATAATGGAACTGGATTTAAGGACTTTAGCTAATTCTGACAACAACTTGTTTTATAAAAATATTAGTTTATGTAATATTACCCCTGATGAAAACGCTTCTCTAAAGTTGTTTAAATCATTAAATGTGAGAGCTATAAAGCCTGATAAAGGTGGGGGGCTTACTTTTTTTGATCAATATGACTATATCGACAGGGTTTTTGCCTTGTTAGATAATGAAACATATTTAAAAGTCTCTGTTAACGAAGTCAACATAGCATACAGCCATATTAAAAGTTATTTCAGTGACCTTTTCATTGAAGGCTATATTGATATTGATATGTACAACTATATAAAAATAGAGTGGCCCAAAATACCTGTTTTATTTGCAACACCAAAAGTACACAAAAATGTATTAGATCCACCATTCAGACCACTCATTGATGGGCGGAACTCCATCACGTATGCAAGTGCAAAACTTGTGGATAACATTTTAAAAAAATATTTGACAACAGAATTACAAGTTTGTAAGAACTCATGGGCCTTTCTTAGTAAAATCAATGAACTTGAATATACTGATGATTATAACTTCCTTACAATCGACGTGGTGGATTTATATACCTCAATCCCACATGATGAAGGTCTTGAATGGGTCAATATCTTTCTAGTCAAAAAAGGAGCCCCCAGTAATGAGGTATATTTAGTTACATCATTATTGGACATAATTTTAACTAATAATTATTTCTTGTTTAACAATGAATTATACTTGCAAAAATGTGGAGTAGCGATGGGTTCTCCATTAGGGGCTAGCTTTGCGAATATAGTCATGGCTTACTGGGAGGGACACTTTTTATTGAACAAAGAAGAATATACATCCAATATAAAATACTACACACATTTTTTGGATGATATATTTATTTTGTTTCATGGTAACAAAGACACAGCAATGAAACTGATTGACTATTTGAATAATACTACTAACTTCCTTAAATTCACTTTTGACTTTCAGGACTTTAGTATTAATTATTTAGATATTACTTTAGCTAAAGACTTGGAAAGTAAACAATTTTTTGCTAAAATACATAGGAAGAGTACGTTTTGTAATTCATATCTGCATTACACAAGTTTACACCCACAATCACAGAAAAAGGCTATAGTAAAAGGCCAGGCAATTAGAGCAGCCCGTATGGTCACTCGAGATAGTGACTTCATCAGTGAATGCAAATTATTAGAAGATATGTTTATGCATAGAGGATACCCCAAGAGGTTTCTAAACAATATATTTGATGAAGTCAATAGGAAGAGAGAAAATGGGGTCATCTTGCCTATCTTGAGAGAGAGAAGGTGTATACTCAGTTTTAAAGAGCCGGTATCAACCGAACTCAACAGTTATTCAGATACTAGTATAGACACTATGTCACTTGATACCGATGGGCGTAACTTTAACAGGGACAGTATAAGTACCCAGAGTCAACAAACACTTAGAAACAACTCTTGCAGTAGGTATATTATGACATTCAATCTTGAAAGCCATATTATAAGAAAGATCTTGCATAAAAATTGGCCTATAATATTGCAAGATAAAAAGTGTGCAACTATATATTGTGATATACCTAAAATAACTTTTAGAAAAGGGAAAAATCTTAAATCATTATTAGAAATTAGACTAACAAGTGACAAAGGTAAAGAAAAAGGAACTTTTGGTTGTGGAAGTTGCAATATTTGCAAGCATATAAAAACAGGCAGTAAGCATTCAATTAATAATAAAATATATAAACTTAATCATAGACTGAATTGTAACTCTAAATATGTGGTGTACGCTGCACTATGTTCAAACTGTACATGTTTCTATATCGGGAAGACAGAAAGACGTCTTTGAGATAGAATTTATGAACATGTTAAAGCAATTTCTAAATCGAAAACTGAAAACGCTTTGGCAAAACATATCGTATTCTTCCCAAACCATCAGTTCAAATTTATAGGGTTAGACCAAGTACAATTAGATAATAGAAGAGGACCCTTTAATTTACTACTAGAAGATTGTGAACTTTCGTGGCAAATTAGGACCAATGCCTTTTTGAACCAGGGCTCAATGAGCATTGTAATATTACATGCCTCCTAAAACTTAGGTGCCTGAATAGATAGAGAAAGAAAATCTGACCTTTTTTGACTTGGGTTTATGTACATTACTTTTTGGTGTCACCTGTTTCTAAATAGAGTTTTTTAGGTCTTTATGTTATTATTTTTTCATGTAAAATTTTTTTATGTAATATTTTATAATGAAATGAAAAAAAATTTTTTAACGTATACAAACAAATGTATTTTAAATGTTTTTATCTACATTTATATGTCTACACAGTAAGCATTTTATGTGGATATATTTTATATGATTTAGTTTCACTGCCGTAGTTGAGCTGTAGGATTATACGAAAAGCATATACTACCTTAGTAGTGTTATTCTATATAATCAACTAATTCAATTAATTTACTAATTTACCAATTAGGTTGATTGATTGATTGAGCAAGATACTTTGTATAAATAACATTGACTTGTTACTGTGTTTTATCTGAAGAAGTTATTCCATCGTGAATGACGAAAAGCGCTTAATAAATACTTGCTTGTGGTTCGTTTACTCCTTTGCCTGGAAGATTTTTGTTCGGATTGTTGGGTTTCCTTTCATCAGTTGGTTTGTGTGTATCTTGAGCAGTGTTTTCCCTTAGCGTGAGGGATGCAAAACCCTCTACCTCTGTCTCTAGTAGTGTGAATTTAGATGTAGGAAATATATACACTGTGGTTTCCATGGGTGGGGGAGATGTTTGGGTGTGTTAACAGTGAATAGTTCATGGTCAGATCTGACCAGTAAGTGGTTTACCTCTGCTGTGGTGCACCTGTCACCCATGTTGCTGATTACCACTTCTATTATGTTTCCACTCCTCATTAGGGAGTTTACAATCTGATACAAGGCATATGAGGTGATAAATTCCAGGAAGCGCTGGGCCTGAAAGTGAGTACTTAAGTAAGTTTCCCAGTTAATGGTAGGGTAGTTGACATTGACCAATACCAGGATGTGTGGTAGGACTGTCATGTTTTCCACTGTCTCCAGGTAGGTGTAGTGGTGGTCCTGGGTCATGGAGGGTGATCTGTAGCAGGCCACAGTTTGCATTGCAGTTGTGGCTGATGATAGCTGCACATGGATGATCTCAGAGGTATCATGCTGCCCCACTAACCTGGAGGTGTAGGTATCCCTGATGAATATAGATACACCCCCTCCATGTCTGTGTCAGTCCATGTGCTGTGGCCGAAATGTGTGGTATGGGTTGTAGTCTGGTAGTGCTGGTGTGCTCTCAGGAGCCTTAAAACAGGTCTCAGTTACTGCACAGATGTTGACATTGTCCATACTGAGGAGTGCTGTGAGTGCATGCATGTTGTGATCACATCCCCTGGTGTTGAGTAGCATAACCCTCATTGATTCTGCTATTGTGCTGTTTATGGAGGTGGGATTCACCTTTGAGACTTTCTTAAAAAAGGCATCATGGGGGCGCCAATAGCCTTGGTCAGTATTCCAAAGCCTAAGGCTGACACATAAGCTGGTATGGTATTGTTGCATGCATGTTTCCCATCTGTGCTTGTTTCTCATCTTTCCTGTAGGTAACCTACTGGTAAGCAATAGAAAGCCTTAAACTTATACAAGTCTTCTAGCTTCCAAGATAGGCTTTTGGAGTGATTAAGTATCAGTGTTCTGCATGTTCTTGCTGTACTTAACTGTTTTCTGACTACATGGTTATTTTTCACTGTATATTGTGATCTGAAAGCTTTGTTTAGTCACATATTATAGCTGTGATGGCCTGCACTTTAGAGGTTCACAGATAGGTAGTAGGCTATCTGCCCAAGGGCAATTAGAAGCATAGCTACAGTGTGTTGGCTTTGTCTGCACCATTGATGAAGTAACTGAGCCTCTGTCAAGCACAGCCAATGAAGTGAATCCAGGCAGAGTTGCCGGAAGCTGTTGAAGACTGGGGTGGTGGAGGGTGATAGGGGCACTTAGTGATCTAAAGAGGGCATGTTAATATGAAAAATCAATACCATTCAATTTCCCCAACAGGTCTTGCAGATATAAAACTGGAGGGGCTCCCCCACCCCCTGGCTGCATGGTTCTGGGACACATGATTCCAGGGGTGTATATTCTGTTACCCATTCACACATCAAGGTTTCCCTTGAAGTGTGCCAGTGAGGGGTTATGCCTAATGTAGTTAGGAATGTAATTTATAGTCTCTCATTTCATTTGTTATATGTTTTTATTTCAAGAGTAAGTGAAGCTCAGTAGGTTTGGGTGCCTCCGCCCTTTGCTTAGCCTAGCTTACACATAGAAATCATCTAAATAGGAAATAGGCAGAAGTAACGTTAATGTCAATAGTGTAATGGTTACAGCATTTGCATAGTATCTCTGCATTCGAGGTTCAAATCCCAATAAAGTCAGGTATACCATAACCATAGCTTGCATATATAGGTAGTATTCATCAGTATAATAAACATTTGAAACACCCATATAAACCCATGTGTGCTGGAGAGTAAAGTCAAAGAATGTAATGTGATGTACTATGTTCTTCATCTGTAAATATGTTGTAAGTAATTGCTATGTTAAATTGTTAATCACTATGTAATACAATGTAACTACTGTCTGTTTATTTTAACTGTGGAGCTTTTCTCCCTGGGCCTCCACTGAAAATGGACCTACGTCCAGTCGGACACTCTCGGTCAACAAATGTAAATAAATAAATAAATAAATAATAATAAAGCACATAGTGAGATGTTACTTCATTAAAATGTATATATCCTGAGTAGTTAGCAGATGTGGCCGTGTTTGCGCACACAGGTTATACATTTTAAAGTTTGTTTAACTGTGTTTAACTGCTGCTTTAATGTCACACAAAACATGCATACAACTGCTTAAATGAGCCTTATTCTGGAGTAAAAAACATTTTTAAAGTATCGCAGGTGTTGAACCCTGGACCATGCACACTATAGTCATGGGATTGCCACTACGCCATCTGAGCTGTATACATGTTTCATGGTCTTTAGACTACACCTTATACTATAGGCATTCCACAGCACTGACCACAAATGGGACAGTCACTTTGTGTACATATGTACAGTACATTGTAATGTACTGTAGTTTGTGAATCAACATATACAAGTCTACATATGTATATCTGTTACAAATTAATACGAAATATATATATATATATATATATATATATATATATATATATATATATATACACCAGTGATGTCTGCACATAGATATAAATATATATATATATATATATATATATATATATATATATATATACAGTTACATCTATAGCCATATATATAGACATCTATGAACACACTTCGTGACACAGAAGCAATCCAAAGGAATTGAAATGTACACAAAACACATGCAGCTCTGGTGTTATAACTATTAATATTAACCTAATTCACCATAGAAGGGATGGTTGTTGTGTATGTGGAGATTGGGGTGGGGGGAGGAATGATGGGTAATGAAATCATGCTTCAAGGAGAGCCTGGGTTGGATGTTCATTGAGTGAACTGGTGGGGTATACATGGAGTCTGGGGACAATATAAAAAGGACAGAAAAAAGAACCATTCTCATCCATAATACACCCTGTCATGTCACATTGCAACACCTAATTCCACAAACATATGAACATTAACATGTATCATACATACGTACACCGACTGACTGTCACATTTGTTTTCAGTAGTGAGGAATGCCTGTAGTAAAATGTATATTCAAAACACCATAACATATGTGCATATCTCAGATGCCTTAGTGGTAAAGTCAGTGACTGTGGTGTTCATGGTCCTGGGTTCAAGACCTGCAAGGGCTGTTAATTTATTTTGAGGGCCAGAATAAGGGCTGTTGGATGCAGGTGGATTAAAGCACTTTTAAGCAGTTGTAAGTGGGTTTGTGAGATGGTAAGCAGCACTTAAACACAGTTAAACAGATAAGCGCTTCACAGGTTTAACCTTTGCTTAACGTCATGCAGTCCATGGGCAAACCTGCTCACAACCACTTAAATGTGCGTTATTCACACTTTCCCTACCAGTGCCTACTCTGAGAGGTTAAATAATAACCCCTTTCCAGGATTAGAACCTGCAACCATGTACACCATCCTCAGAGTAACCTACCACTAAGCTACCTTTGATGCACCTATGTCAATTGTGTATTCAGACAGATTAAAACACAAAAGGGAGAATTGTGTGGAAATAGGACAAACTGCCATGTACACAATGAAAGGTGTATGCTATCTATATATATATATATATATATATATATATATATATATATATATATATATATATATATACATAGAGAGAGAGAGAGGGAGATACATAGATACATGTTGATATATAGAGATATGCATATATATGTAGATATATAGATAGGTTAAAAACATCTACACATCTATGGAGGTACAGATAAACGTATGCAATAATATATATTATATATCTATATTTATATACATATACATATATAGATATATATATATATATATATATATATATATATATATATATATATATACACACACATACATACATACATACATGTGTGTATACAGCATCTGAAGTGTTCATATCTGAGTATAACATGGACCATAACAATCACACATTCTGCCCCCCCCAAACAATATGAACATAACATATGAAGAGTATATGCCAATACACTATTACAAATATGTTCTATGGACACAGTCACCAACACAACTACAATGAGTGCAAATATCCATGACAGAAATACACAGACAGCTTTCATTTAGCAAAGCTGTATTACATTCTGATGTATTGCCAAAAGGAATCAAGGACTAACAGTATCTGCATGATATACAGGAAGCATTTAACAGGGGTCTATATCAGAACATCGAAGTATTAAAACTTTGAATGTTCTGATATCAAACACTATTCAACGAACGCTAAGAATAGCAAAGCTGCAGAACAGCAAATTATTTCCTCCGGAAAGAATCTGGTTGGCCATTTCTGTGGCTTCGTTATTCTTAGTGCTGTGGTGGAAAGTTATGGGTTGGGTTCAGGTAAGTGTGTGATTGTTTGTGCGTTAGGGTTAGGGGCAGGTTAAGTGAGTTAGGATTAGGGCGTGGGTTAGGCGTGTGTGCGATAGTGACAGACTTTAAGCTTAGGGGTGGTTTAAGTGAGTTAGGATTAGGGCGCGGGTTAGGTGAGTGTGTGATAGTGACGGACCTTAGGGTTAGGGTTTGGGTTAAGGTAAGTGGGTAGATAGTAGTGCATGTTTAGTTTAGTGTAGCGTTAGATGTAGGAATTTAAGTGTGTGTGGTTGCTGTTTGTTTGATGTGCTTGTGTTGTGTGTATGTGTTTCGGAGCAGTTCTGAATGTTCGATATTTTCATGTTTGGATATTTTGGGGCCGATGAAATAGTGTTTGCTATTTTCATCTTTCGATAACGTGATATAAACGCATTTAACAGTGCCTTAATGAATCAGCCTGCAATTACCATAGTATTAGTCCACTAAGGGATAGGTGTTCACATAGGGAAAGAACCACCACACACATATAGAAGATGTATAAAAGCGGTTCCTACACACCTGCATCTGCTATGTGCACCCACCATCTCCCCCACACCCAAACTAATTACAACAGTACATATTGTCATATGATAACCAATTATGCACCCACTGTACGACATCTGCTGAAACTTTAACATACCTGGACACAGACACACTAACATGGCCCTATGTGAAATAGTTGCTATTATACAATGGAACAGGGGCTGATGTTACAGGGTTTGTTTGAACTAATCCTGTTTCAGTGGGTTGAAAAGTAATTACCCCAGGAAGTGTTACCAATTACTGATTATCAGCACAGTATGATACACATTAACACCACACTAACGATGTCTGTTAAGCACACTGTAAACCCCCTAACATTATATGCATAGCCATGCAGCCTTGAGCTGGTCAAATATCCTGGCCAGAATGAAACATATGCAGTAGTATTAGGTACAGACAAACCTTGCACAAGTCTTAATGTTCAGAAATATAACAGCAGTACTCACATTTAGACCAAATCCTCTAGGCATTACACACAATATATTATTGTTTGTCTCCATACAGCTGTTGCAATAGATTTTAAACAACACTTCCAGGCTGTCTTCCTCACAAGTAAGGCAAAGAGACGACGCCCAAGTGGAGTATTCAATTATACTCCACTGTTGCCATGGTATTGGCTAAGGCAGTAGCTGCACAGCTGATGTGCATGTAATTAACTACTTAGGAACACCAATTGGTTATCAGGATAGCATGTTACTGATCTCTAACTATAAAAAGATGCCTTGTCACACATTCAAACCATCTGTATCTACCTGTAGAACAGTACAAAATACTGAAACACAAACCGAAAACAATTAATATACTAGTCAATAATACTTCCAATTACTAAAAAGGTATGTATAACATTTACTATGTCTGTGTATGTAGTACTTGTTCTGTAAGCATTATAGTGTAATCAATGCATATAGTGGAAATAGCTATCTTGTAGCAATGTACTGTTGACCAGTAGTAAAGCTTGTAGTATTCTATGTGTGAACTGCTGTAGGTCACAAGGCAAACTCCTCATACACCACAAGGGATGATATGTATGGGCTTGTAACTCACCAATTCTCTTCCAGCCACTGTCAGTGTCAGGGTTGGTCCAACAAGTATGTGCTATAACAGGGGATAGTATATGTGGATATATTGTAACAGTAGACATATGTATGGGTGTATAAGTAAGATGAACATGTCAGAGGTGGGCTTACTGTGCAAATATGGTTTGCATTGTGGGATATTGTGCCAATAACTGTGTAATGTACAGTATTTTAGGCAGATCTGTATTCCATTTTACATAGCATTTCTGTTATGTTATGCAAACATTAGTTATGTCTATTGGCAATTGCAATACTCAATAACAGGATACATATGACTTGTATTCATCTGACAGTTTAGCAGCATGATACCAAAGATAATTGGAAGAGCTAGGTAACTATCCATGCACATAACACATGTAATATCCACCTCTCTAGTATTTTTTACAAGCAATAACAGCTGTGCATGTGTACATGTTATGCAAATGTGTAGTGACCCTTGTTACAGGGCTGGGCCAAATGGCTATGTGCACACCTACATAGAGTGGATATTGAGAGTAGAGACACACTGGTTGAACTATCAGGTTTGTGTAGCCTAACCGCTCATTGCCAACCTAACAGCTTCTTGCACATACTGTATGTAAGGTAGTGCACAGTACTGGTAATGAAACAGGTTGCATATCATCTTTAACTCCAGTGTAACATCTGCAGTAGGAATGTAAGATGTAGGAGACTGCTGCCCATGTCTAATAGCTGCTTCATAGGTGATGGCTTATACTATCTGATTATATCCTGATCATGTTGATAGTGGCAGCAGAGTCTATTGATACATGACTCTGTTTGGGGAGTGGGTGTCTGTGCCCAACAGAGCTCATGGTTCTGGTGGATATGTGAGTATATACCCAGAAAAGGAAACAGACCTGTAGACACTTGCATCATCTGTAATCAACTATCAGGATGTGATGTGCTCCTCAGAGGAGGATTGCTGCTAAAGGCAGCTACTATGTTTCTGTAATAGCCAGTGTAGTCACGTCCATAACACAAAAATTTACTTGTGAGCATCACTGTCTAAAACATCTTCATAAGCAATAAGTAAACAACATACAGTACTTGGTACTTGTAGTATTGAATGCTTCTACAGGCATGTCCACTAGTCAGATACTGGTGTTTACTAATGTTAGGTTTGTGTATGTGGCCATCCTAGGGGAATGTAATCTCTATGCCATGTACACTGTCAAACCCACCTAACACCACACCCCACACATTGTCTGGGATGCAGCTACAGGGGTAAGCTGGAAGGCAGTCTAGTCTACAGCCATGACTGGACTGGACAGTCCTGAGGTGTAGGTTAACAAGTGCATCTAATCATCACAACCAACACATACCCCTACCAGAACATAGTAAGGACATCCACACATACTACCTGAAATCACACACATTCACAGAGGCTTCTAAGTATCTGGCCAAGCAAGTGACCTCCCAAACTGGAATAGACAGACAACAAAATACACAAACTGTATGACATAGTTTGCATAATTGTGCCACATGTCAGAACACGTGGCCGGAAACAAGCCCAACAGTATTCATTTGTGAATGCAAACTCTAGCACTATGTTACACACCAAGCTATATGAGGGCAAACATACTGTCAGCTGCCTGTCTGCCATGATTAGCCACATACCCATACGCTCAGACCACCTTCTGAACTATACACATGGCTCTGGCATATTCCATGTTGTTGTGCAGGACCTGTGATGCAGTAGCCTGGACTGCATGGAAACACACATGTAGGAACTGTCAGGTCTTGTAGCATATGCAGGTATGTCCCAAGGCCTGGGCAGCATTCTGCCATTGGCCAGAATGATACTGCAGTACAGGGACAAAAGGATTGTATTCCACAATTGTCTAATGTACTGGTGCAATTCAAAGGGTATCCAGTATCTCTCTGCCTGGGAGAACATGGTTGACAGACCATGATGCTTTGACAGACAGGGCCTGCACCTGTCACCCCTGGGAATCTTGATACTGGCTAGGGCTCATGCTTCCCCTATAGTGCCTTTATCATGCACAGTTCAAGTGAAAGTCCACTGCTGTAACAGGGACAGCCAAACAATAAACTGCGGGTCTCGCTACTCAATGATACATTTCAGAAACTCAATATGAACTCACTTATGTCAATCCTTAACATGGAGAACATATCTATGCAGTGACTGAGATATGGTTCAATGCTCCGGAGAGCACACCTGCATGACCATGTTATAACACATACCTCACCTCTTGCCCATTATCCTTTATTGGAACACATGGGCCACAGGTGTGTCCATATTCCTGAAAGATATGTACACCCCCACGCTAGTTGCACTTGCATAACTTCAGATGCATTATGCTGAGCAACTACCATTGTGCCAAAGTGGAATCCAAATTGCACCTTGCGACAGATCACCCCCCATGCCTCAGAATTCCCAACTGTCATATTGTGCTGTAATGGGGAATAATAGGTTTGAGACAGAAAACCATAATAATGGCTACTCTCAACTATTCCATTATGAACTGGGAAGACTCCTCATGTACCAACACCTGCGCTCAATGCATTTTGGATTCATCGACCCCAATGACCTGGATCACCATAGTCACACAAACAGGGCTGACAGTATGCTACACAAAGTCAGTCTCCAAAGCCAATGTTATGCTTCTTAAGAGTGAAGTGGTGACTGTCATGGCACCCATGCAGATGGACAATGCATGTGCAAATGCTGAATCCTATACAAATGAACTTTAAGCACTCACATAAGTGCAGTGATTGTGCCATTGAAACAGAACCAAGATTCAACCAAACACAAACAAGAAGGCAAACTGGTGGTACTCTGCCTTAAACTGTACCACAGAAGGTAGTAACTGTTGCAAGAGTGAACACACATGAGTAGAGGTGATCCCTGGTCAGCCTCAGTAAGATGCAGATACACCATATAAAACCACACAAAGCTACTGTGAAACTAATCAGCCACATATTATGAGGCCAACCACTGAGCATTCTATAGCTGTGTCATGAATTGTAATGGCAACAAGACCTGCTGTGCTCCACAGCACTATGGCATGGGAAGTACTGGATCTACATAAATAGCACTTGTTCATCCAGATAGGGTCTTGGAAAACCTAAACCCACTCCCACCTACCCCCAACAGGTACACATATTTATATATCCATGTACACTACAGAGCCCCTGTAATAACAACTATGCAGGTACAAGCTGCACTCTCTAAAGCCATACATACAGCTTTCATGGGAACTGTCAACATCCCAGGGTGTATCCTACACAAATGTTAGAACAATTTGCTCTTCACATACACATCATGTTCAATCATAGCTTCATGTCAGGCTGTGTATACACTGAGTGGTGCACAGCAACAGTTATCACACCCCACAAAGGGGGAGACACCACTGATAATGGGAAATAGTGCACTACTACCCTGCTGAGTCTGGTCTGTAAAGCCATGAACCGTGATCAACTTATTTGATGTAGTCAGTACAGATGTAGATGACAGTAAGGTTGATTCAGACAGCATATCATGACCTTGCCAGGTCTTAGGACACCATCACCCATGCTGTCTTCCAGCTACACTCATTAAACTAGGTGTATATTCCTATGTCACAGGAGTGGTTGGCAACTGGACTGCTGGCAGAACCAACACTACAGAAGGTGTTAGACTAATACACGCACATCAAACCAGTGCCAGCTACAGTAATACAGGGTTAATTCCTGGTACTCCCCCACTTTATCTATACCACACAGACTAACACAGAAGGCATCTGCCTATTGATGTTTGCAAATTACTATGAAATAGGAGCAATTGTTGACTTAATGTGTGCTGCAGTCAACATACAGAAGAGCCTTTGTGGGTCAGATGTGTGGTGTGTGACGTATGGCCACAATCTGACAGCTAAGTATTGCATTGTCATCCCCTATGTTAAAAACCCTGTACCCATGAACTACCACCTAGGCAGTGGTTAACATAATGGAAACTGTGTGTGTATTGGATGCAGCTGGACAGTAGTCTTTTCTTTCATAGTTACTTCCCCACACGAGTCAGGTAGTCATATGTGGCACCCCTAATCATGACAGGGTGCCATCCATGAATATAGAGATCATTGTTCAGCCATACTCAACACTCAAGTGACCCATAATAGATCACATATTTTCTTTAAGAGTTATTTGCCATGTTCAGATGGCCTACCCTGCCCTTCCCAATCCCTAGCTCCACTATGCAGCATGATGCCTACCCTGAATAAAGCCATGTCCAATCCAGAGATGTTAGACATGCTACACTTAACACATCCTGATTCCAAATAAACACATACTTCATGGACATCCACCTTTCTAGTACAAGGATCACACCATGCCTGACAGATCTCTGTCCCATACACTTTACATACTCCTGCCATACTATGCAACCCTGTCCAGTGAAGCTGCACATTGCCTCTCTTTGTGACATGGTATGATTACCACATGGCAAATATATCAGTAATGCTGTGGTTCAGTTCTGTGGCACTGCTTGAACTAGCCACTGAAACTTGCCTGTCTGTTGGCTACAGCTAGGTAATCTTTCAGCCTAGGCTCATAAATGGCTCAGGACATATAGCCTACTAGTTCACTATGACCATACATGCTATAGTTGATATCCAACCCTACAAATACCATCAGGCTAGCCATTGTCTCACGTGTTTCACATATGCAACACAGATAATACATGGCAGGATGCTAAACAGCTGTACAGTGTCATGTAGATGTATATGGCAAAACACATACATGTAAAACTTTCTGTGAGCAAGTCTGCAGGGTAACAGGTCACGTCCCTTAAGGCTGCGTATGACTATATATGTGACATATACACAGCATTAAGGTCTATTGCATTAATGTGAACACATCCAGGCATGTGCTGATAGGTAAAGACACCAGTACAGGCAAACAGACATGCCCACATCAAGACAACATCCACATGGAATATGAGCAATGTCATCACTTGACACACACATATATGGTGATAACATCAAATCACCAGTAAGTGTCAAATGTGTTTGAGTTAAACATGTCAGTGGTGTTAGTGTCATGTAGATTTGCAAATACATATTTGTAATCTTAATAAATGTGATACACATGTATGTTCAGCTGTACGTTTGTACTTCTCTGTGAGTTACTGTGACCTGTCTCCATCATTATGTTTTCAAGGTATGCCACATGCCAGGCTGCCACCATACACCCGCTTGGAGGATGAGGTACTCATCCCATACCTCCTCGACAACCATGTAACACTCTTCAGCCATGTGCCACAGGATGCACAGCAGCAGGATGCCCAGTGCGAGGAACTCTGCAGGAGGGTAAATGATGTTGGCGGCCACAATTGCACCTATCAGCAGTTGCGCCGACACTGCACTGACTTCATAAGACGGGCAAAACAGTGTGCTAATGCAATCGCCAGGGAACAAGGTGCAACAGGTGGGGGGGTCACTCACCCAGCCCCCACTCACACATACCGAGGAGCTACTGGCCAACCTGGGGACACCTGCAGACCTCCATCCACAAGCTTTAGCTGGTATTGTGGAGGTGGGTGTCTCTCAACCACCGAGCCTGGAGTTGCCTGGTAAGTCACTACTGCACATATAACACAACTATATTTAAACTAGTTACATGTGTTACTGTGCAATATGTAATGTAACATCATATGCAAGGCATGTATGCACACATGCCACATACTATAGTCTGCTATTCTATGTATGCACAGATGTGCATACACCATATTATAGTCTATTGTACTGACATATGTGTTAACATGGACATTGCACCCTTTAGCTATCACACAGGTGTGGATAATGATCTTACTGCTGTGACACTCCAATTTAGGTACCTCTGGTGTTTCACAGCAACAGCAGCCTGTTGCAGGTGAGATTGTTATTATTTACCACGCTTGATAATGCACAGATCATATTAATTGCATGCTATCTGCCATGTGGACATTTAACACATGTACACATAATGTATGGTGGTCCTGTTAATATACACTGGTCAGACTTGCAATGCATCACAGTAGTTACCCATGTGGAATAATTGAAGACTATATGAAACACCTACACTAAACCTTACAAATTGTCATTGCCAGATGTGTGGACAGCTGTGAATATAATGGTGGAGGTGTGGTTCACTGTAGGGACATGTACTACAGATCAGCATTACACATGTGGGGAATACAAACAGTACTATACAGAGAGCATATATGTGTGCACACTCTAAATGTTATGGAGCTGGAGTGTGACCAGCCCACAGGATTCACCCATGTGGATTATATCCTTGCTATGAATGTCACACAATGTCATGTGCTATCTGACATGTCCATGACATGTAGTGGGCTGACTGCAACACTGCTCAACTATCCTGCAAAACATGATATCTCACATCCCAAACATAACACCCTTTGTCTGCATAACACTGTCCTCAGTGGAGCATATGACATCTATGGGCATATGTCATATGGAATAACACTGACATGTGAAATAGATGCCCATTACAACCATTGGACAAAACATGTGTACACATGGCCATGGAGGATGGCCAGAGACATGAAGCAACACACACAGTAGAAGTGATGTACATGTGTGTACACCCTGTTGTACATTGGCTTGACACAATACAACTATGGCCTTTGTGTAATGGTGATATTGCAGATGTGAAATACTAAACATCATACAGGCCTGTGCACAGCTTGTGTAGGCATGACATCAAAACCACCACATAAAATGTCTTGAACATCCTGAGTGTGTCATGACATGAAAGCATTCACCTATACGGTATCCAAATACTTAAATTTGTTGTACAACATACACATACAACCATATCAGGCCACAGCCTTGCTGGTGTCAGATATCACTGCCATGTTTGCTTCTCATGTGTGTGAGGTACACAGATGGCATGTGGGACATGGAGTACTGCTAAGTAAGCCATGTCTGGGCATAGTTGCCAGGCATCAGTAATATGGTTGCAGTTGTGCAGGGGTGTTATCTGTATACCCTACAGTGACCTGTGTCACACATTCCACATTAGGGTTTAGTGTGTATACACCTCAGTGATGTGGGTCACATTCCACATTAGATATGTATTGTATCTGAACACAGTCATAGCTATGAAGTGTGTCTGTAACTCAAACTGTATAGCAATAGTGAAGCCACATGATGCCCTACAATGGCTATGCACATCAGATCAATGTACAGTATGTCACTGCATATTTGTAGGGTGGAGTGACAACATTGCATCAGCTGAAGGTCCATGTTAGTATAACACATCCCTGCATTGGGACATCATTACCTTACTGTATATTTGAAAGGACACCATTGTATTACACATGTATGCATGTCATTCAACACGTCAGCATAAGACATGTCATACTACATGTGATTGGCAAGGTCATATGCCACACATCAGGCTGGTGTACTGTTAACCTGTGCTGGTCTGTGGCACCATTGCAAAGTAGGGACAGCCATGTCAAACATGTGTGTGCAACCACATGCACATTGTCTGAAGACTCAGCTCAGGGGTAGGCAGAATAATGTTGAACAGACATGCACTGCTTTGGGGAGATATACAAGCTAGGGCTCAGGCAAACATAGTATTCACTCAGCATATCCTTCTGCAGATGTCCTCCTCACACATAGGGGCAGTGGCCAACACAAAGCATCAGTGGCAGATGTACAAAGGTCAGCGATGGTCTGTTAACATGTGGGGTATGTTGCACAAAACATGGCAGTGCGGTGCAACGGTGCATAGTGTATGCATTGTGTTGCATGTATGGGGCATAAGCTACTAACACAAATGGTGCAACACAGGGATGTATGCTAACTACTACTATAATTGTTTAAGGTGCATGCCTTCTGCTATTACACATGCATGCTGTTGTGTGCAACTCGGGGACGTATGCTAACTACCACTATAATTGTCTTAGCTGAATGCCATCTGCCATATCACATGCATGTTGCATGCCGTTTGGTGCCATAGCATGTGTGTCTGTCTGTGTGTCTGTCTGTTGTGTGTGTCTGTCTGTTGTGTGTGTGTGTGTCTGTTGTGTGTGTGTGTCTGTGTGTCTGTTTTGTGTGTGTGTGTGTTTGTGTGTTTTGTGTGTGTGTGTGTGTGTGTGTTTTGTGTGTATCTGTTGTGTGTGTGTGTGTGTGTGTGTGTGTGTGTGTGTGTGTGTGTGTATGTGCATGTGTGTGTGTGTGTCTGTTGTGTGTGTGCTGTGCTGTATAACTTGTAATGTACAGTTCTTGTCTGCTCCTCACAGGTGTTGATGTAGGTGTGTTGCCCTCCTGCAGTCCACCTGATGTTAGTGCCCCCACAGACTCTAGCAGTGATGATGAAAGTATGATTGAGGCACAGGCAGGGTTGTCAGGGGCTGAATCTGTGCCATTGGTTGCCATTCCACCTGCATCCTCCTCATCCTCGCACACAGTTCTCCTGCCTACACATATCCCATCACCAGTGGCCATAGAGGAAGGGCAGTTGGCGGATGGTAGCATGAAACAGGGAAGTGTGGAGACTATAGAAGCTGTGCCTGCACACCATGATCCCAGCCAACTGACTTGTGATGTCCCACACAGGCATGTGCCCAGTGCTGCTCGTAGGAGGACCACTGGCCAACATGCCCCTGCAAGACAAAGCACATCAGCTGGTGTCACCAGATGCATGTTTCAGGCTGTAATGGAGGCACAGGCATGTGCTGAATGGCACAACAGAGAAGGTCTGAGGCTTCAGAGGGCTGCTGTCTGTTCTTTACCTGACAACATCCAGGCAATTGCAAATGCTCACCATCATCTTGCAGATGTTTTGGATAGACAATTGGGTGACATGGTGGGAGTCCTTGACCGTGGCATGTCAATCCTTGAGTGTGGAATGTCTGTGCTGGAACATCTGGTAGGAGCGAGGCATCGGGCATGTGGACGTAGGCCAGCTACATCACTTGTTGAAGGTCTACATGAACACGCTACTTCACATACCCACTCCCATAGTGGCGGTAGCAGCAGCAGTGCAGCTGGTGCTGTGCTGTCCACACCAGGACATAGCAGGCCATGTGCACATGGCCCTGGATGGTCCTAACAGGGACACGGTTCCAGTGGACATGTGTCATCAGACAGTACTCAATCTGGACCTCTGCCTGGTAATGCCTGTGCAACCCCTGGCAGACGCAGGTCACGTGGCCATGGCTGGACACTGTGAACTGTGAAACCTGCTCTGTACAGTCTGCAGCTGTCAGTAATACCCCAGTGTAGGCCAGCCACATGCCAGACCTGTGTGCATACATACACACACAGACCAGAAACAAATGTAGGGCATCTCAACACACACACACACGCATAACATCCACACACGCCCAATGATATCAAAGGCCCTAACCCACACACATGATGTCATCCAATGGTGCAGCCTAGGCCTCTGGCAAACATTATCACCCTGTGCATATGATGATGCCTGTGCTGCATCCCTGTCATCCACACCATCGGTGCAGGGACATGCTCATATGGTCTGATGCACAGGGTGAACATACTAGGAAGACAATTGTAGATTAATATTGTTGAGTAGTGTTTGACAGGCAACAGACATACCATGTATTACAGTTTTAGAATGCATTTGGTACGTTTGACAGTATGTATCATGTTTAATAGTAACTGCATGTTGATCTTGATGTTCTGCCTTCCTCTTTCATGTGTTATTGCATGTGCCGGGGGATGTCAGTGTTTGCGGTTGGTGTCCCATATGTAAATGTTGGCTACTCACAGGTCTGTATGACAATACCTGCATGCACTTTTTAGCTTCCACATCACAGTTTTAATCTCCCAAGTTTCAATTATGTTTACTGATCTCATAATCCAAGAGCATGATAGCTGTGTTGTAAGCTACTATGTTCAGAGCCATCACATCCATAGTGGGTGACATCACAGGTATAGTCACCTGGAGTGGGAAGGAGGTAAAAGTGTGGTATAGCAGATGACAAGTGTAAAGGCCAGTGGAAAAAATGGCTTCTGATTGGGAAGCAGTAGTACCCGCTCTCATGACAGGATGCAAACACAGACACACCCACACACTCAGGGATTCACAGACACAGTAACACACCCACACACTCAAGGATTCACAGACACAGTATCACACCCACACACTCAGGGATTCACAGACAGTAACACACACTCTGACGCACACACACAGTTGCCAGTGTTGGGATGAGAACCCCTGCCTATGTGCAAATCATCATTATAGTACTACGCAATTACAAGACACGCCACAGAGATTACACATGTACAGGTAGCTGGAATGGCCTAAGATCGAGGACATCAACAGGGATACTAGATTGCAGTGAGTGAATGTGGGGAGGGGGTTTATCAGTCGTGTATGTAAAAACAAGCCTCACCCCAGGGTGTACATGTTTACAGGTAGATAGAATGCCCTTCTAAGAGTGATAATATCAACAGGGATACTAGTTTGCATTGAGTGGATGGGGGGAAGGGGCCTTAACATTTCACTATGGTAAAATACAGCCTCACTCCAGGGACCGGACAGCCATACATACACACACACACACACACACAAATACTGTGGCATTCACATAGATATACACCTATGTCACACACATACAGACAATTGACATGTGTGAGATTCAACCACCTGCCTATGCCTTTCTTTCTACACTTCACTCTGTACTGATGTCTACCACAGTATTCAGGAGAGTGAAAAACATTTGGGATGTATTCCCCACCATACATGCCATATATGGACACACACACCCACACATGCCAGTACTGTGATCAAACACCTGCCTATCTCATAGGTTCATAGGTAGGTACTAGGCTATCGGCCCTGGGGCCTATACAAGCCCAGCCAAATAGGTACCCTGGCTTTTGCCACCCAAGAAAATTATTTTCTGTGCCACAGTCGAGCAGAGCCACAGAGGTGATCCCCGGGGTGAATTTCCTAATTCCAATCCAATCATCAAGATTTTTCCTTGGGGTCAATAGGAGTTTGAAAATTTTAGATTTCCCGGTTGGGAAAATTCCAGGTTTTTTCCCTGGGTTTTTCTTGTTTTGGTGCAAATTTTTAAGGTTCCCAAAAGTTTCTGGAAAGGGGTTTGGGTTTCTTTAATTGGACCCAAACCAACCCCCCTTAGGAATTTGCTTTGTTATGGGGTTCAAGATTCCCCCAAAAGGGGGAAAATTAAAACCTGGAAATTTTTGAGGCCCCGAACATTTATGTAAACCTTTTTTGTAGGAGCGGGAAAATTTTTAAAACCCCCCCTGGGACAACCCTTTTATCTGGGTTTTTAATATTTTTGATGGGAACAATTTTTTATTTTCCCAAAGAGGAAAGGGGATGAGGTTGCCAGTAAATTTCCTCCCCAATGTGCGGAAAGTGAATCCCCAAAGGGGACCTTACTTTTTCCCCTTTCCCAAGGGGCCCCCCAACCCCCGGTGAAAATAACAATTTGTTTAAGGGACAGGTTTTTTCCCCCAAGGGGTGAAAGGGACTTTTCATTTAGTACCAAAAACTTTTTTCACCACATCCTTTTATCAATGGCCCTTTTGAAGGGGCCCATTCCCCCCTTGGGTTTCAAAATTTGGGCTCCCAAATTTAAATTCCCCTTGTGGAAATTTATTTGCCAAAGGGCCTTCTTGGGGTTGCCTTGGGGCTTTAGAACCAGTCCCCAAAAAGGAGGGGACCCAAACTGGGAACCCCTTGGAATCCATATGGGGTTTAAAAACGGGGGGATTGTTTTCAAAATTTTGGATTTTATAGCCAAGGGTTGGAACCCCCCTTGTGCAAGGGTTTTTACCTAGAGTAAAATTTAACTATTTAATTTCCCCCAATTGGGGGGTTGCAAAGCCAACAAGTCTGGGGGAAAGGTGGGTGAACCACCTCACCCCAAATTTTGCCTTTTCAAAGGACTTTTTAAAAGGGGTCATCAAAAGGTTTAAAGGGGGCAACTCCTTTTTAAAACCCAAACTTGGGGGGATCCCCGATTTGGAGAATTTTCCCAAAAAAAATTTGGGTTTAAAAAAGGGGCCCAAAATGTGTTAGGGGTTTCAGAAAGGCTTTTTACCCAAGGGCCAAATAGTTCCAAAAGGGGCCCGGTTTTTGGCCTCCCCCCTTTATGGGAAAAACCCTTGGGGGTCCAAAATTAAAAGGGCCCCCAAAAACCCGGGTACATATTGAACTGGCTTTGGGGGGGCCAATTTCAAATTAATACAAAAAACCTTTTTGGGAAAGTTGTTTGGGTTTCCCCTGGGGGGGGCTGGTTCCTTGGGTTTGGAAAAAGGAACCCCACCCTTATTAAGAATTTTATTTTTTGGTGGAGAGAATTTAAAATTTGGGACCATCCCCCCCAGGATTTTGGGAATAAAAAAGTTGGGGGGTTTTTATATTTATACAGGTAAAATCCGAGGTCTGGAAATGGCCAAAATTCCAAGGTTCCGCCATAGGTTTTAAATGGGGTTTTGGTTGGTCCTTTAGAAAGGGGGAAATTTTTTTTAATCCGCCCTTTTTGGTTAAAATTTTACAAAAGGGAAAAATTTCAAAAAAAAAAACCTGGGCTGACCCGGGCCCTTTATTGGGATTTTACTCCCCAAAATTTCTTCCCCCGTTGGTAAAAGGGTTTTTAAAAGGCCAAGGGGCCTCCCAAAACCTAAGGGAAGGGTTCTGTGGAAATAAAACTCCCTGAAAACCCTTATAAAGGCAATTTTGGGGATTGGGAAAATAACGTCGTTTTTGCATGGGTGTAGGAATTTACCCCTTTGTCAAGGAACTTAAATTTCGGGGAAAATTTTTAAAAGGGGGTTTTCCCTTAAATTTTAAAAGGCCCGGAATTTTGGGGTATCTAAAAAAAGGGTTTTAATTTTTGCCCTTATGGTTAAAAACCCCAAAGGGGGCAATTAAATTCAAGGGGAAAACTCATCAATTTGGGAATTTACAACCCCCCATATTTTTCCCTGGTTTGGATAATTTGGTCCAAGGGGATTTGGGGTTTTTTGAATTTCCCGAAAAACTTGGCAAAGGTTTGGTAATGAATAGTTTTTCCCAAAATTGGAAAAAATTTTTAAGGGGTTTGGGAAAACCCCCTTAAATTTTAGGGCATCAAAAAAGGGAATCCCCCGAAACAGAATCTGGGGGACAGTTTAAAAGTTTTCCCCAAAGTTAGTTGGGGACAAAACCTCCCTGCAATTATGCCGGCAAAACCCCAAATTCCCCCTTTAATATTGGGATTTTCACAAAACCCCGGGCCGGGGCCCTCCAGGTTTCTGGGCCAAAAATGGTGGTTTAAAAGGGGTTATTTGGTGGGTAGTGCCAAAAGCCTCTGGACCCTGGGAACCAGGTCCAGCACCAAAAAATGTCCCTTTCTATTTTAAGGGGTCCTCGGTATTTTCTGGATTTAGAACTTTTGGGGAAAAGGTAGATCACCCTCAAATTCCCTGGGGGGTTTTTCGGAAAATTTTGGCAATTTTTAAACCCTTTCCTTTTAAAAAAGGAAAAGGACAAAAACCTTAAAGTATCCGGGGGTCCCCCGGGTGACAGGGGGGCACCCCCCCGGCCCTCCCCGGTCCCCCCCAAAGGGGCTCCCCGGCCAGATCGGAAAAACCCGAAGGCACCAACCTTTTTTAAATTTGTTTGAAGGTCCCAATAAATTTTTCCTTTTAACTGTCAAAAAAAAATGGGTTTATTGGCCCCAAAATTCCCATCAGGGCGGGATATTACCTGAAATAAAAGAATCCATTTCTTTTATGGGGTTAATTCAGGTTTTCAACCCAAAAGGCAATTTACAGAATAATTTGGGCTTGTTTTTAGACCTGAGTGGGGTTGGAAAAATTTTTTTGGGCAGGACCCCGACAGGGAAATGCGGAAACCCTTTTTGGGGTTTTCCTGGTTGGGGGATTGAAGTTTTTTCACCCAGAGTTAAAACACTTTTTCTTGTGTCAAACATACTGATCTTTATTTTGCCCAACCCGGGCCGTTATCCCAAAATTACACCCCTGTTACCCGTTCGGGTCAAAATTTTCCCCTTTTGGTACAATTTACGCAACCCCCACAAATTGGGGGCCCTTCCAAATTTAATTAAAAACCATAGAGAGTTAACGATTTTTTAGAAAGGTTGTTTTTAAAATGGGAACTGTCCCATAATAATTCCCCTTGCCCAAATACCCCAACCCCCTTTAGTTTTTCAGGGAAACAATCTTCCCCCCTTCCTAAAAACGCTTACCGGATTTGAGAAATTACATTGGCTGTTAGGCGCTTGGGAACAGCCATATGTTAAATTAAAAGGGAAACAGGGCCCCCCTTTTAAACATCAGGGGCACTCCAACCCTGCATGGTTTTGAACCAAAATTACATGTACCACCCCTTGCAGGGTTTCCCTGTAAATTTTTTCAGCAGGGAAGGGAAAATTAACACCTTTCCCCCCCACCTTTTGGAAACCTACTTGGGGAAATTAACCCATAATGGAAAAGTTTTAATTTTGAAACCCTGGTTTAAAAAAGGCAAAACCACCTTTCACTAAAATACCAAGGTTTTACAAACCCCTGCCCAAAAACATAAACGGGGAAGGCCAAAAGCCCCAAAATTTTCCTTTATTTAAACCTCCTGGTTTCCTTTACCGGGGTTCCCCAATTTTGAAGCCAAAAAGGGGCCCGAATGGGCAACGTAGACGTTAAATAATTGGCCCCAAAACCAATGTTAACTGGAAAAGTGCCAGCCCCCGGCTCTTTTTAAAAAAGGGATTTTAATTTTTAACATGTGGGGTTTTAAAAATTTTCACCCCAGCTTTTGGCATTTGGTTTTAATAAAGGTTTTAAAGCCAAACGAAACGCATCCAAAGGGTTTTGGGGAATTTTGCCTGTGGATAGTAACTTTGGGAAATGGCTGGAAGCAGGGAAATTAAAACCTGTTTTAACAATAGGAATCCAAGATAGCCAAAATTTCCCTGGCCCCAAATTTTTGGCCCCCCTTTTTGGTTTTTTTAGGGTTCCCCATGATCCCGTTTTTGGGTTTTTGGGGGAAAAAGGATTCCCAAAAGGTGGAAATTCCCAATGGACCATACCCCGGGGCCCCCCTGGGTTTGTTGTATGATTGAAGGTGCCATTTGGGTGAACCCAGGAAAGAGGAATTTACCCTTTTTGGCAACTTAAACAAACCCTTTTGTTTAAAAAGGGGGCCCGGGGTAGCCCTTCCTATAAATCTTTAAACAAATTTAACACAGTTTAAAGGAACTTCCCCTTAAAAGGCCCCAAAACTAAATTTTAATAGTTTAAACTTTTCAGAATTTGACAACGGTTTTCCCATTTTAAATTTGTAGTTCTTTCCCCTTTTTTAATTAAAACCCCGTCCCAAAAACCTTTTCCGTTTTCCCTTAAATCCCCCCTACCCCAAGAAACCTTAAACTTTGGTATTTTAAACAAAATTGGGTTTAAACCTGGTTTTTTAGCCCCCCAACCCTTCCCCAACCAATAAATTTAAACCTTCTATTTTGGTCCATTCACTGGTCTGAAGTCGGATTTGGAGTCTGCTACTTTCACAGTGTGGATTCTGTCAGTGAGCCAGTTGGCAACCCATCTTGTGACATAGGGATTTATACCTAGTTTAGTGAGTTTATCTATAATTCCAGAGTGGAGGGTGGTGTCAAAAGCCTTAGCAAGATCTAGATAGGCTGTGTGAACCACCTCACCCTTGTCTACGGCTTTGCTGACTGCTTCAAAGAAGTCTATCAGGTTTAGGAGACATGATCTGCCTTTTACAAACCCAAACTGGGTGGGATCCAGAGTTTGGAGATTACCAATGTCTTTGTTTATAAGTCCCATGATGATACGTTCCATGGCTTTGCAGACCAGGCTCATCAGGCTAATGGGGCAGTAGTTCCCGGGGTCCGTGGTGGCTCCCCCCTTGTGGAGTGGGATAAACATTGCTGTGCGCCATTCAGCAGGCACAAAGCCTGAGGTGAGGCTATGATTGAACATGGTACTTAGGTGGGGTGCCAGTTCGTTCTGTAGTTCGTGTACAACGCAGCCTGGGATGTTGTCTGGTCCCATGGATGCTGTGTTCTTGGCTTTGGAGAGTGTGGTTTTTACCTGTGCAGCTGTGATTACAGGAATTTTGCATTCTTCTGGTATAGAGATGGGCTCTTTAGGGGTTGAGAGGGGGGTAAAGTTAGCACTGAACCTATCTGCCAGGATGTTGGCAATATCAGTTGGGTCTGTATATTTAGTGACATTGTGCTGTAAATCAGAGCAGATCTGAGTGTTGCCATTCAGATTCTTGACATAGCTATAGAATGCTTTGTGGTTGTCTTTAGAATCAGTGGTGATTTTGTTTTCGTAACAAGCTTTGGATGATTTTATCAGGGATTGCAGCTTCTTACTGAGGCTGACCAGGGAGCTCCTCTACTCGTGGGATTTTATTCTCTTTTGCAAGAGTTTCTTCCTTCTGTTGTACAGTTTGTTTATGGCAAGGGACCATCAGATTGGCTTCCTTTTTTTGGAGGATAGCGTTTTGGGTCTGTTTGGGATAGCACAATCCATGCACTCATGTAAGTGCTTATAAAGTGCAATTGTGTAAGATTCAGTAGTCGTAACTGTACTGTCCATCTGCATGGGTGTCATGAAGTTCACCACTTCTGTCTTAAGAAGCATGAAGTTGGCTTTGGAGAAATTTTTTATTATGGTTTCCTTAATGGGGGGGGGGGTGGAGGCAGGATGTGGATATCTAGGGTAATTAGCTTATGGTTGGATCGGACCAATGAGGCATTGACTTCAGGTGTGGAACACCGGTCACTCATATTGGTAATGACTAGATCTAGGATATTGTTGCCCCTGGTGGGGGTGTGGATAAGTTGATCCAGGGCATTGAAGTTTATGAATTCCAGAAAGCGTTGAGCAAAGGAGTTGGTACATGAGTAGTTTTCCCAGTTAATGGTGGGGTAGTTGAAATCGCCCATTATTAGGGTGTTTGGTTGAACTCTAATATTTTCCAGTACATCAATAAAAGAGGAGTGGGAATCCTGGGGCATGGTGGGTGATCTGTAGCAAGCTACAGTTTGGATTGCAGTTTTTCCCAGAGTTAGTTGCACTTAGATAACCTCGGCTGCATTATGCTGAGCAACTAGCCTGGAGGTGTGGATGTCCTTAATGAATATGGATACACCTCCGCCTTTGGTGTTCCGGTCCAGGTTACATGGCCGAAAAGTGTGGTATGAGTTATAGCCTGGTAGTGCAGGGGTGCTCTCTGGACCCTTGAACCAGGTCTCAGTCACTGCACAGATATCGATGTTCTCCATTTTAAGGAGTGCCTCGAGTGAGTGCATTTTGAGATTTAGACTTTTGGCATTGAGTAGCATCACCCTCAGTTTTTGCTTGCCTGTTCCTGTTACGGCGGTGAATTTGTCATTTGAACCTTGCCTAAAAAAGGCACTATAGGGGCGGCAAGAACCTTAGCCAGTATCCGGAATCCCAGGGGTGACAGGTGCAGGCCATCTCTGGCAAAGCATTGTGGTCTGTCGACCATGTCATCCCAGGCAGACAGATACTGGATCCCTTTAGAATGGCACCAGCAGCTTAGCCAATTGTTGAAGTCAATCATTTTGTCCTTGTACTGTGGCATCATTCTGGGTGATGGCAGAATGCTACTCAGGGCTAGGGTCATATCTACCTGAGCTAAAAGATAGGAGAGCTCTTCCATGTCTCTTTTCATGTAGTCCAGGGAGGTATATCTCAGGTCTTTCACACCAACATGGACAATGACAGAGTCATATTTGTACTTGTTGTGGAGTGACCTGAGTGCGTGGGTTATGTGGCGGATCCTGGACCCCGACAGGCAGCTGACAGTAACCTTCTCCTTGTTTTGCCTGGTGAGTATTGATGTGTGTTTCACAGAGTTACAACACTATTGCATGTGCTACAAAGCATACTGACTCTTTATTTTGCCAACTGTGCTGATATATGCACAATATATGCACAGGGGCGGTGTTACTGGTACAGGTGTCAAGAGGTTTGCCTTTAGTATCACCCTTAATGCATTCTACGTTGTGTGTCTTCCACTTCAATTAACAAAACCATAGCTTAGCAGTTACACAGATTATTGTAGAAATGGTTGTAACACACCTGTGAGTTGTCCTCAGTAATCATTCATCTGCAAAGTAGCCCCACCACTTAGTAGTCATGTCCAAACATCTGTCCATACCTAAAGTACAGCTTACTGTACTTTGAGCATATCCCTATATACAGTTGGCAATGTTGAGGCTGCATTGCAACAGCATGGTGTACTAAGGCAACAGTCACCTTCAAACATCAGACACTGCACATGCATGGAATCTGAACACACATCAATACATGTACACATATGCAGTTTCCATCAGTAAGTGGACTAGCAGGTCAAGAGGATACATTCCACACCTTCCCCGCACCATGTGTGAAACCTAGCTGAGCATTACACCATAATGGATGTTGTATTCATGTACTGGCAGGACACACAACCACCTTCACTGAGTAGCCAAGTGTACATTCATGCCAACAGCACATATCAGCAAGACACACACACACAGCAATATTCCATGTCATGATCCTCTAAACTGTTACTTGATAGTTCCACTGTGAAGCCAGGGCACTGTAATGGTCAACAGTGAGCACGTCATATATGCCACACACACCACATGATTACTGGAAGAGTGCCAGCAATGTGCTCTGTTTGAGCTAGGCATTACACTCATTTAAGCATGTGCGTGTTCTGTAGCTTCTAAACAGCTCACCCCAGCATGTTCTAGCTATTGTGGTAATAAGGTTAATGTCCAAACAGCACACAGCATGCATGGCTTGCAATTGTTGACATGTGGTATATGTAGGAGCTGTAGGCACACATGGCTGTACATGTGATGGACTTATCACCTGTAACTACTCAGGGACCTACAGAGCATAGCTGTATTTCCCTGAGTCTATCAATACAGACCATGTGTGTAGGTCCTATGGTCCTGTTATTTGGGTATGTTTGTAGGTATTGCATTAGGTGGACATGTCTAATGACATACATGCCACATGGGTTGTTGTATGATATGATAGATGCCATGGGTGACTAGTAGAGAGGGAATATTACCTCTGACAACATATATATCAAACCTTATGTAAAAAAGGTGGCGGGATAGCCATTCTCTATAAATCTCACCTACAAATTACACAGTTCAAGGAACTTCCATTAACAGGCCCCAAAACTGAAATTTTATCAGTCAAACTACAGATTAATGACAACAAAGCTATCTATCTAATTTGTATGTATCTTCCCCCTGGTAATAATACCCAGATCCTAGAAAACTTACTCAGTTCTCTTACTAACCTACTACCCCAAGAAACCATTATACTTGGTGATTTTAACATTGATTGGAATACCTGTGTAGCCCAACAACCTACTAACCATATTAATCTCTATGGTTACTCTCAATTGATTACAACCACTACTAGAATCCATAAACCTAACAAGAAAGAAACAATTCTGGATTGGATTCTAATAAATACCCCTAACAACTATACTCCTGGGACACTTCCTGATAGTATTAGTGATCACATACTTATATATGTTATCAGACAAAAATTGTATATTCCTAATAAGCATAAACTAAGAACATGCCGCTCAAAAAGATTTTTCAACCCTGAAAACTTCCTTAATGAATTACAGGCTTGTGACTGGTCACCTTTATCAAACCTTGAACTTAATGAAGCAGTTTCCTATTTTAACACTAAATTTCTGCAGATCCTTGACTATCACGCTCCTTTTCACACCACCAGGATAAGAGCCAAAACCGCCCCGTGGCTTTCAAAGCAAACAAAAGAAAGAATAATCCTGAGAAACAAAATCTGGGCTAAATGGAGAGCTACAAAATCTCCAGCTGATCATCTCCTATATAAACAGTTAAGAAATACTACCAAGAAATACACTCTTAGCGATAAAAAGGAATTTTATCTTCATCTTCAAAATACTACTCAAAATACCCCTCAAAAATTTTGGTCAGGCATAAATAAACTTCTAAAACCTGGACATTCTCCTACTCCTACTCCTACAGGATTAAACCCTAACTCCTCTATTCAAATCCCAGACGCCTTTAATAACTACTTTACAGAAGCTATTCTAACCCTAGCCAACTCACTACCAACACCCATTGCCTCCCCACAAAATAACTCTCCAGCCTCTACTAATGCCTTTCAAATCCAACCTGTCTCATCATCTATCATATATAAGCTTTTATTAAAACTAAAGCCTTGCACCCCATCTGCTGACAAACTCCCATCCGAATTCTTACAAATAGCTGCAAAAGCTATTTATCTCCCAATATCTATACTAATAAATAGGACCATCTCTGAAAGGAAAATCCCTTCAATTTGGAAAATTTCTCACATAATTCCCCTTCATAAAGGTGGCCCTTCCTCTGAACTATCCAACTATCGTCCTATTGCCTTACTCTCCCCATTAGCGAAGATAATGGAAAGGTGCATACACAAACAAGTTCTTGACTACCTTCTTCAAAACAAACTTCTAGCTGACTGTCAACATGGTTTCAGGCCCCACCACAGTACTACAACTGCCCTACATTCCTTTGCTGACTCTATCAATAAAAATCGAAATATTAACCAATTCTCTTCTGCACTATTTATAGACCTATCAAAAGCCTTTGATATGGTTAACCATAACATACTTCTGGAAAAACTTAACATCCTCTCTCTAAGCTCACATTCTTTACAGTGGTTTAGAAGCTATCTCGAAAACAGGCAACAAGCAGTGCTTTGGGAAAATAACATATCATCCTTACTCCCAGTAAATATTGGAGTTCCACAAGGCTCCATCCTTGGACCACTTCTTTTCTCATTATTTATCAATGATCTTTATTTGAATGTGCCTGGCGACCTGCATCCAGTATGCAGATGACTCAACACTGATCTGCTCAGCTACAGATGTTCCCTCTCTCCAGTCCATCACTCAAACAACCTTCCATAATGTTGAAATATGGTTTATGCAGCACTGCCTCCTCCTTAACCCCAAAAAAACAAAGCTACTTCTCTTTACTCCTACAAATAAATCTCCTACACCTTTCTTCACTATTTCCTCTAATAATGCCACCTGTATTAACCCTGATAATACCACTCGACTATTAGGTGTAACCATTGATAACCATCTGAACTTTGAGGAACAAATTAACACTTCTATTAAAGATGTTAATAAAAAAATTGGGACACTCTATAGAATTAAATCCTTCCTTAACCCAGCAGCCAGAAAAACTATTGCACAGACCCACCAGCTTTCCACCCTTTTTTATGCTTCAGCTATATTTACCACACTTTCTAAAAATAACATCAACAAACTCTCTACCTGTTATAACAGTATAGCTAGATTCATTAATGCCACACCCCTCAGAACTCACCACTGTCACAACCTTAAACAACTAAACTGGCTAGAACTAAAGAACCACCTATTGTACCAACAATTACTCATCTTTCACAAAACTCTTAATTTCCCCGAAAATACTCCCAGCCTAGCATACCTCATTTCTCCATATAAGAACCTAACCACACTTCGTTCTGCAAATAAGTTCCTAGTATCCATAACTAAATCATATAATAAAGCTGGGGATGCATTATTTTCTAATTCCATAGGTAAACAATGGAATCAACTCCCTCATAATATAACTAGTCTTGAGTCTACCTCTCTATTCAAAAAACAAATCAAAGAACATCTTATTTCACATTGGCTATGTCCCTGTACCAATCCCGACTGAAACATATTCTCAATACAACTAAATTTTTGTCCCCCCTCTGAGCCCCTACCTGATGCCTTCTGGAGATGAGATTTAATCTTAAGTTATGCCTTAAATTATTCTATCCTTAGTATTTACTTCTTATTATGTTACTTGTAGAACAAGACTTGTACGTTTTTAAATGTTTTTGTTATCCTCTCTTGTAGTAGAAGACTGATAAGTTTCTCAAATGTTATTGCTTTGCCTCTCTTGTACCATTTAGAAATCTATGTAGAAAAAATCTTTTTATTTATTGTTATAATTTTTTGCTTTATTCTTATTCATTACTGTAATTTTAACTGTACTGGAGCTTTTCTCCCTGGGCCTCTACTGTAAACGGATATATGTCCAGCTAGACTAGCCCGGTCAACAAATGTAAAATAAAAAAATAAATAAATGTACTGTTAGCATTCAGCTGCCATGGACCTATCTGCCATGTGCATGTGTGTAATGAATGTGGCCACCTGTATGTAGAAAGGACAACAACAGCTATGGTATTTTCATTTATGTTGTATGAGTGTGGGATGTACATATCCAGGATAGGTACATTTAGGTCATATCCAACCATGTGGATGTTGTTTACTGGTGTACAGCAACAGTCAGCTGTGTTAATGCTGACAACATCTGAGGGACCCTGTTATGTTTACACTCACCTAGTTACAAACAGTGGTATAATTGCATTGCATAACACATTATGCAACTGTATCAGTACATGGGTACTTTGCACAGTTGATGTAGGGCTAGGTACAGTCCACCAATCGAAGGTTATTTGGAGTTCTACCATACTATGTCATACCACATGTATGGATGTGTGTTGGTAGTCTGAGGACATGGTGGTGGATGTATGAGGATACACCCTAGAATGCAGCTTTTGTCATTGTCACCTGTACTTGACTCATCTGTGATGATTTATGTCAGAGTAGTGGTCTTTACTTGTCAGTAGCCTTTATGAGTATGTGGACACCACCACCTGGAATGGTCCATACCAGTGTTATGGCCCACATGTCTGGATCTGAGTTATATGGTGGTAGTGCAATTGTGTACTACAGAGACTTCAGCCAGGTGTTCCTCACTGCCCAGATGTCAGTATTCCCCATTGTAGGGTCTACATTGAGCAAATGGATTATGAAAGCCGCACATCTAGCACTGGTTAGCATAAGCATCCAATGCAATTGTCTTGTAGGTGTCAGGGTGTTACTGCTGTGTTTAGGACTTTTGCCTTGGAATGCCACTATATGGGTAAATGCGACCTAGGTATTATCCATACTCCCTTGAATCATGGATGCATGTGCTCTGTGACAAAGGCTTGTCTTTCAGTCATGACATCCCAGAATAACAGACACTGGACAACCTCATAATTATAGCAGAACATTGGCTCATTGTTTTGGTCAAGCAGTTGCCACTCGTACCATGACATCACTGCGAGTGGCAGTAATGTGCTGGGTATCATATGCTACATCTATGGTGACGGACAACAGCAGATGTTGTGTATATGACCAATGTCAGATATACTTAGTGTAGTGGTCCTGCTAATAATGACAACTACTAACACAGCCGGGAGAGGTCATCTTGACACCTGCACCTCAGTACCATTAGACAAAGGGGCTCACATATTATGCTTGCACATGCCACTGTTCCAAGTATAATACCACTGCCCACAACCTGCTATCAATGTATGCCTTTCAGGGCAGCAATGTGTGTGACACATGCTGTAGTTAACATCGATCTGTGTGTCCCAGTTAACCTACTGTCTGTCACTTCCACACATACATTATTGTGTATACTTCACATATATATGTCAGTACTTCATGTACATGTATGCATGTGTATCACACAGCACAGACACAGATATATAATTTATGGGCCACATACAGGTATCTGGTAGTAAACCTGTATGATGTGCATATATACTGACAGTTAAGATGTACATAGTTGTAAACCTGTGTGTTTACAATAGGAGTCCATTTCAACATGTTCTGCACATGTAAGTATATGAGCATGCACACTGAGGCCTTCCATGGTTAGAATCGGAGTGCATCCCAAACAGTCCTGTGCTACTGAGTGTATGAGCGTACCCACTGCCACCTTGTGTAATTTGAGTCAGTGCATCCAAACAAGCCCTTGTATGGGCATGCCCAGTATAACCTTGTGTAGTTGTAGTCATAGTGCATCCCAAGTGGCCCTGTGCTACTAAGTGTATGAGCATGCCCACTGTCACCTTATGTAATTGGAGTCAATGCATCCAAACAAGTCCTGTGATTCTATGTGTATGAGCATGACCACTGTAACTCTGTATAGTGATAGTAGCTGTCCATTCCACAGATGGGCATACTCCAGTTCAGGGCTTGTTGTGCTACAACTATACCTCTCAGGCCTACCTATGTCTTACCTGCAGATGATGTGTCATGTTTGTGCATACAGGTTGTAATGGGCTCCTACTTTAAACACACAGGTTTACAGCTATGTACATCTTAACTGTCAGTATCCCTGTTGTTGTCCTCAATCTTAGAAGGTCTCGTAACTGCACAGTACTGTAATAGTGATCTGTAGATAGGCAGGAGTTCTGATCCCACCACTGGCAACTGTGTGTGTGTGTGTGTGTGTGTGTGTGTGTGTGTGTGTGTGTGTGTGTGTGTGTGTGTGTGTGTGTGTGTGTGTGTGTGTGTGTCAGCAAATGCCTGAGTGTGTGTGTCAGCAAATGGCTGAGTGTGGTTGTGTGTGTGTATTTGTGTCTGCATCCTGTCATGACAGTGGGTTTTGCTGCTTTCCAAAGAGATACCTCCTTTTGCACTGGCCTTTATCCTTGTCATCTACAAAACCACCCTTTACCCCCCACCCCACTGGAAGTAATCAGTCCTGTGATGTCACCCAGCTCAGAAGCAGGATCAGAGTAAGTGTAATTGTATGGGCTCTGTGGCACATATCCCAACTGCATACCACTCTACTAGTTACCTTTACATAGGCAAGACGTGTATGCACAATACTGGTAAGTGCGTGTGCTTGTGTGTGTGTGTGTGTGTGTGTGACTACCCTGTAGCCAGGCATACACATGTGTTATGTCTTTTAACATGCTGCACACCATGGTAGTCATCTGTGGTGAGTGGAGTCTACAAATTATTACAAAGAAATAGAAAAGAATAGACAGTCAAGAACGACTACAGTTGGGTATGTTATTTTCCTGTGCCACCATCGAGCAGTGACACAGAAGTGGTCACCGGGGGGGTATGTCCATACCCATCATTCCCCCACCCAAACTCCACAATCCCCGGGGTATAATTCCTTAGCCATCATTCCCCACCCCAAACTCAACATACACAATAACCATCCCTTCTCTGGTGAACTGATTCAAATTTAAATGTTATAAAATAAGAGATGCCTCTGTTGTGTGTACACGTCAGTTCCTTTGGAACCCTTCTGTGTCACAAAGGGGGTTCAGACGGGTCTATCTGAAAACACCAGCATGCAAAAACACCGACAACGAAATCACCGACACCACAAAACCAAAAGTTCAAAAACACAAAACTTCACATGCCCGACAAACCACAATCCCGACAGTCAACAAACAAAACAAATCCCCTGTCCAAAAAGCACACACACAACACAAGCACACCAAAAGCCTTACAAACCTATACTAAACCTTACAAACACAACTATCTATGCACTAACCTTAACCCAAACCCTAACGCTAAGGTCCGTCACTATCGCACACTCACCTAACCCTCGCCCTAACCCTAACTCAGTTAACCCACCCCTAACCCTAAAGTCTGTCACTATCGCACACTCACCTGACCCAAGCCCTAACCCTTAACTCACTTATTCCACCCCTAACCCTAAAGTCCGTCACTATCGCGCACTTACCTTACTCACACCCTAACCCTAAAGTCCGTCACTATCGCACACTTACCTTACCTGCACCCTAACCCTGCCATCCATCACTACCGCATACTTACACACTAGTGCTCGTTTGACATGTCAGTGTCAGGATTTTCAACTGTCGGTCGTCTCCGTTGTCGATCTTCCAGTGCCGGTGTTCTCGTTGTCGGCGTTTCCAGCTTTCGGCGTTATCAGGTAGACCCATTCAGACGTGTGTGTGTGTGTGTGTGTGTGTGTGTGTGTGTGTGTGTGTGTGTGTGTGTGTGTGTGTGTGTATATATATATATATATATATATATATATATATATATATATATATATATCTGTGAGCATAAAAACGCTGAAAGAACACCATGGCTATAAAACCAAGAACAGTTTATTCACTCAATGTGGACAAGCGCTTTCACGTAACTAAAGTATGCTTCTTCAGATCCTTAACTAAAATACAAAGATACAAACATTTATACCCATTCACATGACCATAAGCAATCAAACAATTAGTAAAAATCATCATTTAAAAGGGAAATCCCTATCTCAACTATTTTAGGGAACGTGCATCTAAGACTGACTTAATATTAATATTACTATTCAATCCTGGGGTTAAATGTGCCCTTAACCTAAAAATCCACTTCAATTCTATTCTCAATAAATAGTTATTATTATCCCCCTCCCTTAAATTAATTTTAACTTGCTGTAGTATTCTAAAGTTAAAACTGTGTCCTTTCTGTTTTATGATATGATTTGCTAGAGCATTTTGTGAGTTTCTATTCCAAATTTCATAACTGTGTTGATAAATTCTATCTCTTAAATGTTTTATAGTTTTTCCTACATAAAAACTTTTACAATCATTACAGCAAGCAAGATATATAATATTAACACTATCACATGTTCCATAAAACCTTGGTTCAAAAACAAAACTAATACAAGGATGCTGAAATACCTGCCCCCTCACTTATTAATTGACACGTTACATTTCCCACATGGATAGGTCCCATAATGTTCATTAGATGTTACCATCTCTTCTCTCCTATTTTTTGTTCCACATAATAACCGCTTTAAATTTTTACTATTTCTATAAGCAAAATTCGTTTTTTCACCTATGAGATTTCTAGTTTCATCATCTACTGTCAGAACCTGCCAATTCCTTTTTATGATGTTTGTTACTACCCCATTGTCTACAGTAAAGTTCATATTGAACCTTAGTTTACATTCCTTACTTTCTCTATCTCCCTTATTGATATTGTAGGTGCATTTTGTCTCACTATCTTCACATTCTAAACTTTCTCTCATTTTCTTTATATCTTTCTCCTTATAACCTCTTTCTACTAAAAGATTTTCCAGTTTTATCATCTCCTTCTGTTCATCATGGGGAGAGCTGCAAATTCTTTTTACTCTCTTCATTTGTCCCTTAGTTATATTTTTAAACACATGGCTTGGATGCATACTATGGCGTTCCAAAATGCTATTTTTCCAACTGTCCTTACGATATAGAGTAGTGTTAATTTCTCCATCCAAGCCCCTATGTATCGTTATATCCATAAAATCAATTTTATTATATGACCAGTTCATTGTAAATCTCAAAAAGGATGTTGTTGATTCTAAATATGTAATATATTCCTTCAATGAAGCTATATCCCCTTCCCAAAAAAGAAGGATATCATCAACAAAACATTTAAAAAATATAACATTCTTACTAGAGTGATGTTCTGTTAAAAATTGTTTTTCCCAAAAATATACAACTACATTTGCATATGAATTAGCACACGATGTTCCCATCGCCACTCCCCATTGTTGTAGAAATAATTGTTTATCAAATAAAAATACATTATTCGAAAGTACCATATCTAAAAGGGAACAGATCAGTATAATTTCATTATTTTCCATTTTTCTCATCCTAAGTATGTTCCTTATTGCTTCTATCCCATATTCATTAGGGATCACAGTAAATAAACTTTGTACATCTAGTGTAACCATTAAATATCTTTTCTTCTTTAACACCATCATCTTCTCATTTAGGAATTGCAAAAGGTCTGTAGTATCTTTAAGTATATTGGGAATATCCCTCACTATAGCTCCCAGTTTACTTTCTACATACAAAGAAATTGATTCTGTTAACCACCCTCCACCATCTACTATTGGTCTCAAGGGTGGTTTTAACAAAGATTTATGTATTTTGGGTAAGCCCTTTATACATGGTATTACAGGTTTTCCAACTAATAAAAAATTATATAGTTGTTCATCTATCTGTCTAGTCATGAGGAGATCATATAAGTTATCCTTCACACTTCTAATAATAGTGGCAAAATCACATTGTTGTAGTGGTTTATAAACATTGTCATCACTTAACATATGGTGCATAGAATCAACATAGTCATCCGTATTCATCACAACTATTGCTCTGCCCTTATCGGCGGGTCTAATACTTATAGTTGCATTGTTCTGTAGTGACATCATTGCCATTCTCTCTTCTTTAGTAATGTTATTATAGCCACTTCCCCTTGTTCCAGAAAGTCTATCATATATGTCCCTCTCACACATTTTTATAACAATTCAACATGTGTAGGTGGCTTCGGAGTAAAGTTACTTTTTCTCTTAAACATATTATCACATACACGTTTATCACCAGGATCTTTAAACAACAATTTTAAAGACAAATTCTGACCAAACAGTCTTAAGTCTGTTAACAAGTCATTCACATTCACTCTTGCAGTAGGAATAAATGTAAGTCCTTTGTTCAAAACACATCTCTCATACTCATTTAACGTATAATCAGATAAATTAACAACCAGGCCCATTACCATCTCGCCCTTCGGCTCACGTTCTCCATCTCCATGGAATTCTTTCTTTTCCTTCTTCCTCTGCTCTCCGACCGTTGCTGATATATTCTCTGCCTGACTGGTAGCGGTAAAAAACGCTCAATGGTATGAGGTGCAATCTGTTTCGGTCTAGCCCCCATTTCCGTTTGGCGCCTTGCTTCCTGATTAGGAGGAGGGGTGGAATTAGCTTGAGAAGTTGTTTCTTGATTGGATAGTGAAGTAAGATTCACTCCTGCTCTTGTTAAACCACCTGATAAATTATTTTTATCATTGTTATGCCGATTATCAGTATTTGGCAGTGAACTGATGGTCTCATTTAATGTCAGTTCATTTCGTACATGATTCTCACTAATATTGGTGACATCTTTTTCTTGTGGTGTTACGTCACTTATTTCAATGGGGACTTCTGTGTTCAAATTCAATTGTCTCCCAGAACTTCTCGACCAAGAGAAAACATCACCAGCAACAAAATCCTGATTGTCATGCTGGATTTTGCGTTCTTTAGTTTGTTTCAACTTATTCTCATAGCAGGTTACATTGATGTACATGTTATTCAAGATGTTATACATTCCACCATGATATTGTGTTATTATGTCTCTATGTTTGGTGGAAATACGTTGTTTGAGTTCATTTTCAAGCGGTGAAAAATAATCTATCAATAGTTGAATATAACGGTAGCTCAAATCTAAATTCAAGCTTTGCCATTTGCTTAATAACTCAGGATGTGCATCACCATAGGAGGGCATGCATAACACTCTCATGCCTCTAGGGACTACACGGAAGTGTAAGCAAGCCTCCATATGCATTCTCTGCCACACTAGTCTCTTATATTTATACAAGTCATTCTCAATGTCTCTTACCACCAATAAAAAATCTTGAAAATTGGCACCATCATTCAATGTCAAGGCTGGTTCCATATTGTCAATCCTCAGTGCTAAAAGTGGATTTTCAACATCGGGTGATATAACATTATCCCATCCTACTATCACTTTCTTAGTGGACATTCTAGATCCAGGCACATACTCCAATTCAATGTCTCTTTCTTCTGCCATGTGGAGGTTGCTGTACGTTAAAGCCAAACAAGCCAAAAGTATAAGATACAAAATGACAGTCACCAACCAAAGTTCTAGCAGCTTAAAAACAATATCTGTAAGCATAAAAACGCTGAAAGAACACCACGGCTATAAAACCAAGAACAGTTTATTCACTCAATGTGGACAAGTGCTTTCACGTAACTAAAGTACGCTTCTTCAGATCCTTAACTAAAATACAAAGATACAAACATTTATATCCATTCACATGACCATAAGCAATCAAACAATTAGTAAAAATCATCATTTAAAAGGGAAATCCCTATCTCAACTATTTTAGGGAACGTGCATCTAAGACTGACTTAATATTAATATTACTATTCACTCCTGGGGTTAAATGTGCCCTTAACCTAAAAATCCACTTCAATTCTATTCTCAATAAATAGTTATTATTATCCCCCTCCCTTAAATTAATTTTAACTTGCTGTAGTATTCTAAAGTTAAAACTGTGTCCTTTCTGTTCTATGATATGATTTGCTAGAGCATTTTGTGAGTTTATATTCCTAATTTCATAACTGTGTTGATAAATTCTATCTCTTAAACGTTTTATAGTTTTTCCTACATAAAAACTTTTACAATCATTACAGCAAGCAAGATATATAATATTGACACTATATATATATATATATATATATATATATATATATATAGATATATACGGGTCTACTTCATTTGCCCGAACTTTCATTTGCCCGACAACCATTTTCCAGAGACCAAATGACCGAAAGTACATTTGACCGATACTTCATTTGACCAACAGTTCATTTGACCAACAAGCATTATTGGCAAGAAAATGGGATATGCCCCCTTCCCCACTGCAGTGCGACCCTGGAGTTAGAATATATAGTTGGGGGGTGTGGGGGGTGAAGTCCCCCACTTAATTTCATATTATAATGCTTAGTTTTGCTTTAATATTCTTTAGTAACAGAAAAGTAAGTGGGGGGCTTCGCCCCCACACCCCCCAGTGTGGGGGGCTGTGCCCCCACACACACTCCCCCTAACTATATATTCTAACTCCAGGGTCGCACTACAGTGGGGAAGGGGGCATATCCCATTTTCTTGCCAATAATGCTTGTCAGTCAAATGAAGTGTCAGTTAAATGAAGTGTCTGTCAAAGGAAATTTCGGTCAAATGGGGTCGGGCAAACGGGTGTTGGGCAAATGAAAGTTCAGGCAAATAAAGTAGACCCATATATATATATATATATATATATCTATGGCTATAGCTGTGTCACACATCCCGTAGGTGCATATATGTATTTAGTTATGGCAGTTGTACAGATGTAGACTTGTCTATGTTGTTTCACGGAGTACAGTACATTCAAGGGTACTGTACATATGTACACAAAGTGACTGTCCCATTTGTTTTCAGTACTCTGGAATACCTGTAGTAAGATGTGTATTATACAAACCACGAAACATGTATACAACCCAAATGGCTTAGTGGTAAGTCCAGTGACCTCAGTGTGCATGGTCCAGGGTTCAAGACCTGCAAGGCTTGTTGATAATGTCATTTAGGACTGAATAAGGCAGTTGTATGTGGGTGTAAATGTGTTTTCATGACAGTAAGCAGCGGGTACACACAGATACAAAACATACAACTCACAGTACACTTGAAATACCCACCCAGAAATATACCTCTGGGACTGATGCAACTCAATAATCTCTGTAACGTGTCTGTAACTGCGTAATGCTGTAGTGTAATAAACAAGTTTGGTAGGTGTTCTAATCCCAAACATGCTGTGTGTGTGTGTCTGTCTGCCTGAGAAGGCAATAATGCTTTTTAGAGTATGCACACTCCTTATGATTCACATACTCACCTTTGGAAATCCTGCTGATGTCACCCACCTAGAAATACACCTCTGGGAATGCTGTAACCCAGTAATCTCTGTAGTGTGTCCTGTAACTGCATAATGCTATAGTGTGATAAACTAGTTTGGTAGGTGTTCTAATCCCAGATGTGGTAACTGTGTGTGTGTGTGTGTGTGTGTGTGTGTGTGTGTGTGTGTGTGTGTGTGTGTCTGCCTGAGAAGGGGACAATGTTTTTAGAGTACACACACTCCTTACGATTCACATACTCACCTTTGGCAATCCTGATGATGTCACCCACCTAGAAATACACCTCTGGGACTGCTGTAACCCAGTAATCTCTGTAGCGCATCCTGTTACTGCGTACCGCTGGAGTGTGATTTAGAACTGTGGTAGGGATCCATCCAAAATCATGGCAGTTATGTATGTTTTCTGTGTGTTTCAATGTCTGTGTAGGGAGCAATGCATTATACCCTACTCACTTGCAGGAAATTTGCAATGCCCTACTTTGGTACTCCTGCTGATGTCATACCGTCTAAAATACACTTCTGGGGAATGAGTTCCCTAGTAATCCTCATGGTGCATCCTATAACATCCCCATACAGTAGTGTGATATAGATCTTGGTCATGGGTTCTATACCCACACATGTCATTTGTGGATGTGTTGTGTTTGTCTCACTGTCTGTTTTGTGAGCAATGCATTTTGGGCTACTCACTTGCAGGAAACTGAAATGCCCTACTTTGGTAAACCTGCTGATGTCATTCCTTGTGAAATACACCGTTGAGGATGGAGTAGCCCAGTAATCTCCATAGCACATGCTATAACTGCATAATGCTGTAGTGTGATAAACTAGTTAGGTAGGAGTTATATTCCAAGACATGACAGGTGTGTGTGTGTGTGTGTGTGTGTCTGTGTGTGTGTCTGTGTGTGTCTGTGTCTGTGTGTGTGTCTGTGTGTGTGTGTGTGTGTGTGTGTGTGTGTGTGTGTGTGTGTGTGTGTGTTTGTGCGTGTTTGACAGTCAGAGCCTGTGTGGAGGTGGCTGTGAGTGTCTAACCACTGGACATGTTGAGGAGTAGGTTTTGTAGTTTTCCTATATGTGGCAATATTATATGTCACAATGTCCACCTCACGAGGTTTACAGATTTCAATCAGCCAAGAGACTGGGTTGGCAAGTCATACCCCTACATCTGGCAAAAGGCCTGGTGAACAAAGTAAGCAACCCTACTATTACCCAGAATACGGTCTGAACCCATGTGTCATACACAAACATACTTGCCTAGAATATCCCACTATGTTGCTAGTACCCTACATATTGTTGACATATAGTAGGCATGGTGTGATTGCATTGGGCCACAGAGGGCATGGCACCCTATCCAACAGTACAATAGACAGATAATTGCAGACAATGCACCTTCACTATGTTCCCCACTGGGCACCTGCAACATATGTGGTGCCATCAAATGTGATCCACAAAGGACATACAATGCCTTACACACATGCCCTGTATGGACAGATGCGACTTACACCTGGGAATACCTGTATCATGCTATCATTGCAGGTGCAGGGTCAACCTGCTGTCTATTAGCAGGTCCTGCCACACCAGGCCAGTATTGGCACAGGCCAGTATTAGCACATCTGATGATAACAGTCAGTGCACACAACATGTGCCAGGCAAACCAGGTAAACTTAAACATGTCACTGTACATTAATGTGGTATGTGCACATCCCAGGCATTGTCCATGAAAAGGACTATCAAGCACAGACATGGCATGCATTGCAAAGCAATGGTCACACACAATGGTAACCAGGATGACAGGACAGTTCATATAATACCCATCTGTGTGGGACATTGCAGACACTACACCCCTGAACCACACTGCAGACCATTGTCTGGTGGCCTGATGCCAATGATTACCCCTCACCTAGCCTTGTACAGCCATCTTGCACAGTCAACCACTACACACCCATGAAGCAATGCACACATGCATGTCAGTACTGTCACCCTGTATCTGAATGTGGGGTATGATGTTCCCAACCACAGTCACACCCAGTATAACTCCCATTGGCATAGTGACTAATATCAGACACATTCACATGCCCTAGCCCATAGAACCTCAGGATATCACCTGTGGTGCATGTAATACCTGTACATTACTGCAGTGTTGCAAACTAAGTAGTTACGAAATGTATTTGTGAGCCTGCCAAAGTGTGCCAATGTGTCTGAGTCCCTTAGACAGTGTGGTTGTGTTGACAATGACATCTGTTCATGTGGACAGCCATGTGTGCTACACCTAATGTATGTCTACTATATCTCTGTTGCAGATGTCTCTCACTAGCACACATATATGTTCTTACAGCACACTGACATGTCAGCTATGTGGCACATGGAGTAATTGCATGCACTTGTAATAGTAATGGCTAGTCAGTCAGGGGTTTGAACCCCTGTACTGGTAGGTGTGTGACTGACAATGCTTAGGTTTTGGTCTCCCAGCTCTTTTCTGATGTACTTTACCTCTGTCTGTCCCTCCCACACACTCTCTGGTGGATGTGGAGATGTACACCTGCTCAACAGCAGCTTGTGTTTTGTATGTGATGGTCATGATCAGGTGATGGCCTCTGCACCTATTGCAGTCCTCCTCTAGCTGATTGCATGTGGAACAGCTGTGGTGACATTCCCATAGCCAATTGCATGGAAACATAGTACAATATCTAGGAACATCATGTCGGTGTTTGCCCATGACAGTCACTGTGAGTGGAACCTGGATCTGGTGTTTGATAAACAGCATCACAGACGATATCTGGATATTCCTCAAACAACATACACAGTGGAAAGTAGCCTAAAGACAGGAGGATGATGTGCCAGACATGGCTACAGCATGTAAGTGTAGCTATGCTTCATTCAGACTACTGCCAGTTTAACAGGTTGTGTGTGGTAATGGCTAGTCTGCATGTTTTAATAACTGACAAGACAGTGCTCTGTTTGTGAGGAAACCCCCATCTGTAGGGTCATCTGTGGACTGGTTCAGTGTGTGGGACCATTTCTTTCCTGTGTTACTCACAGAACACACATCTGTGAACTTCAGAAGCATAGTGTGAGGATTGCAGTCAGTACATGGTGATAGTGATGAGAGTTACTGCGATCGTATCCCTGATTGGTCATGCGTCACATGAAACAGTGGTATGACAGTCACTGTCTGAGGTTATCACAGTGACATGCCAATAATGGGCCACTGTTCATAGCTGCAATCACAAGTCATCTATGCTTTGTACAGATGTCATGCAGTATATATGCATGTGTTGTGCTCCCTCTGCAAATGTATGACATCTGTTGTGTTGGGTTGATGGTCATATCTATGCATGCTGTTATAAGTAATCCTAAATGCTGTTGACTATTATTAAGCCATATCTTTGTTACAACTGCAACACCATAGGCTGTATGGGATTGGAGGTCCTGGCGTAACCACCTGCCCACTTCAGCTGGCCATGGCACTGGGCAACAGCACATCTGGGGCTCAGCCTTTGACCTCCACCTCTGTTGGCTCTGCACCACCTTCTGGTGGAATCACCACTGAGGATGGGGCTTGTCCTCCCTAGGAGCAAGTTTAGACAGGAACTTGTCAGCCATTGTACAGTCCAGGACGTGGTGCATATGGGGGCTCAATAAGGGGTTTCAAGGCCAGATATGCCAGCTCAAGGGCAGAGTGTCACATTTAGAGGGTGTGTCTGACCCTCCTAGACAGCCCCCAGCACAGCCACCTTTGCGGCTGTGAAGGTGCAGTGGTGGCTGTCCATGGGTGGGGACCTCCATCCCACTGTTTTCATTTGGGGGCTCATGGGCTTGTGACTGCCGAACACCCCTCCCTGTCCAAGATGTACCCCCCACGTGTCATATACCACCCCTGTATGCTGTCTTGTCTGTCATCCTACCCAACCTATCCTCCACAAGCATACCTACTCTCCTTCCCCAACATCCCACTCTCACCTTACAAAAACAGAAACAAATGGCCAATCTGTTCCTAGAACAACATTTGCCCCATACATAGCTGTCCATTTCACACAAGTGTCCACTGGACACATGTAACCTTTTTAATTTGCATCACAACATACTGCTGTTGTTCTCACCCCTCTCTCAGGCACACGATCCAGGTATGCACATGACTCCTAAAGGTTCCAGGTCATGTGATGCAGACGACCCCATTGTACACACGACACTACTGGTCCCTCTATGGTCACCCCATTTTTTTAATGATGATGATGTCGCACACAGCATCTTGCAAGAGTACTGTTCTCACATAATGATTGGACAGGAACTGTTTTGTTAATGTAAATAAAATGCACAAAGTAATATATTTGGCCAATGTACAAATGTTTGCATGTATTAATGACATATGTCTGTCTGAGGGAGTCTTGATATTACATAGGACAACACCACTACATAATACAGGAGTTGCTGGTGTTTCCCTTTTCATTCTTTTTTAATGCTTTGTTGTCACATGGTATGTTCTTGATATATCTATATGTATATCTATATCTCTGTATGTATCTATATCTGGACATAAACACACACATAGATCTACATGATGGAATACATTTCCTATACTGTTGAATGACTGTGCTGGATGATATGTTTGTGATAACATCCGATCTCTGTATATCTGCCATGGCTTAGTGGTAAATTACATTGGCTGTGGTGTGCAGGTTCCTGGTTTCGAGCCTTACAGAGGCCATTTATTTTGTTGCTGGGCAGAACAAAGGTCATTGGATACGGAGTGATTAAGGCACTTTTAAGCAGTTGTGAGTGGGTGTGCATGGGTTTACGCAACAGTAAGCAGTGGTTACTTTTGGTTACAGTTCCTTACACTCAGTTACCTTCTTGATTGCTTAACCTGTGTAAGCAGTGCTTACCCTCATGCAAACAGGCTGAAACCCACTCACTGCTGCTTAAAAGTGCTTACTCCTGCTTACCCCCATGCTAAATTCTTTAAAAGAAAAGAAAAAAGGGGTGATAGGAAAGTGGTGAAAAAGGGGCACAAAGAGGGAAAGACAGTAGGCAAGGTAGCTAGGGATGTGCATGAAGGGTGTAAGGAAGGTCCATAGCTGTCCATTCCTTCTACAGCAATGGCTGTGCACATGCAATAAATTCAGCAGTACATTTGGACACTCACAACCCTGAGAGAGGGTGAGAACAACAACAGTATGTTGTGATGCCAATTAGAAATGCTTACATGTGTCCAATGGACACGTGCGAAATGGACAGCTGTGTATGGGGCATGCTTTTTTTGCGGGAACAGATTTCCCTTTTTCTCTTTTATTTTAGGTGGGAGTGGGATGCTGGGGAAGGAGAGTAGGTATGATCAGGGAGGATAGGTTGGGTAGGATGACAGACAAGACAAACAAGATGTGTACAGGGGTGGTGTATATGACACATGTGGGGGAAACACCTTGGACTGGGAGGAGTGTTTGGAAGTCACACGCCCATGAGCCCACAAATGGATACAGTGGGACTGAGGTCCCCACCCATGGGCAGTCACCACTACACCTTCACAGCCCAGAAGGTGGCGGGGCTGGGGGCTGTGTAGGAGAGGCAGGCTCACCCTCTAGTTGCACCATTCGGCCCTCAAGCTGGCATAGGCAGTCTCGAATCTCCCTGTCGAGCTCCCTATGCACCACTGCCTGGACCGTACCATGGGTTCCTGTCTGCTCCCGCTCCCAGGGGAGGCCAAGCCCCATCCCCTGCGGTGGTTCCACCCAAAGGTGGTGCAGGGCCAATGAACGAAGAGGTCCCAGGCTGGGCCCCAGATGTGCTGGTGTCCGGTGTCACGGCCAGCTGAGGTGGGACAGGTGGGTCCACTGGGACCGGCCTTCCCATACGAGCTATGTTGTAGCATGTTTAAAGCAGATATAGGTTAGTAATAGTCAACAGCATTCACAATTAGTTATAACAGCATGCATAGGTATTCCCATTACCCAGGGCACCAGATATAACATAGTTGCAGAGCAGGCAGAACACATGCATATATGGGTAAACAGTGGCCATTACAACAACATGCAGGTTTCAATGATGGCAACAGGACACCAATATGGGAGCCTTTTAACATGGCACATGCATAGAAACAGATGAGCATATTTATAAACCAATAGGACATATGTTCCAACAAAGGTTAGGAGTGTAGACATACCACATGAGTTGTGTAAATCCATTATTTTGCACATATGGTAGGGGTGAGAGAGAGAGAGAGAGAGTTCAATTAACAACTAATAAATCCTTGTAGTTTTCACAACATTCATAGTCACTGCAGTGGTCTGTCCCTTACATGTATTATTACACTACCCAATGGCGTTATATTGTACAATGGTATGTTTGTAGATTAGTATGTACAGGACCTATGTCTTACGTACAGGCTTGACAAGATGCAGGTGTTAATGCACCATGTTTTGAGACTGCTGACTGCTGTCATACACTTTGGATAAGATGCTGGGATGACAGGTATGTTTGCATGTACATTCTCTATGTACAAGTCTGACTATCAGTTATATGTCATTTACAGCTGCCTAAATTTCTTGGATCATCACACTAATTTGTCGGGGGAACAGGGCAAAAGGCAGGTGATGTGGGCCACTTATCAGGACATACTGAGCAGACTGGAACAATTGAGGGGTATGAATACGCATACCACTTTCTATTTGAGCATTCTAGCATAATCTGTACAGTTGTTAAGTGTATATATGCATACGGCTTTCTCACTGAACATTCTAACAAACTGTGTGCAGTTGTGTGGAATGATTGTGCATACAACTCACTGGCGCTCCTGGGATCTAAAGCTCTGCTGGGTGTGACAAAAGCATTACAGTTAAGATCACTGTACACCATGCTATCAGGCAATTGTTGTGAGGCTTTGCAATGTATTTAGTCTAATATGACTGACCTGTTCGCACTTCTGACATTGTTATACAGCATTACATACACATTTTATCTGCATACCACAGTGTGGGTAACACTGCTTACTACAACAGTACTATTTAATAACTGCAACAGTACAACAACATATGACTGCAGAGTAAACAGAAGCAATGCAGGGGTTACACCTTTATTCGCAGCATATTACACAATTCTGTATACTGGTACAACACTTTCTGAGGCTCTTACATTTATTTGTTATGACAGTACATGCAGGCTATTTACTAACCTGCCTGGCGATGCATCTTTGCAGCCTAGCATCATAGGCTTGCTAGTTTGCAGCACACGCATCTGCAGCTGTCAGAGAAGTTCAGTGATATTTAGCCATACCTATTCATAGTATACACAAGCTAGGCAATTATTAACTAAGTAGTGGAAGGAGCACTTACTCAGTTCTGGGACATTCTGCATCTGCCTTGCTTCCTGGATCCACTGTTCCAGGACATCCCCCCTCCACTGCCTCAGGTCTGCATGATGGTGCCTGACCTGCTCACCAGTCCGGGGGATGCCTGTAGTGCTAGTGAGGTCACGGGCGAGACTGTCCCAGGCCTCCGTTTTGTACTGCGAGCCCTCGTACTGGCCCTGCAGTAATCTCCTGTCATGATGCGTTACCAGGAGCCATACCATGAATTTGGATTCCTGGATGCCCCAGCGCTGCACTCTAAAGCAAGTGCCTTCTCTCACTCCAGCAATTCTGCCTGCAGGGGGATGCTACAACTAGTTATGAGCCATATTCTCGCCTCTTCAATTTAAGTATTGCCGGATTCCTGCACTTTTCCGCAATTGGCCGGTTTCAAAAAGGCTAAGCTATGGGCATACCTGCTTACTTCAGCTTGGCACTGCTTAAAGAGGTATACCTGTGGGCATATTGTATTGGCTTCCCTACACATTGCTTATGATTACTTAGTTGGGCTGTGCTGCAGTTAGCATTGCTTATTGGTTATCTAGCATTATATGTGCCTTTTGTCAACAATGTCTTACTCATTACAGGTTATATATGTGTCTGGTATCTGTCATTCATGTGCACATACACTCTATGGGGTCCTGGGGACTTCATATCTTTATTACAGTGACACCTCAACTCTATGTTTACTGCAGTACTCCATTTCACATATTTCTGGTCTGTGGCAGGTTATGGCACATTACACTGTACATAGATTCAGTTCACATATTTGATTTGATTTCCCATGTCATACGTTGTCTCAAACCAAGGGTCATCAGGCTTTCCCACCCTTGTATTCTGGGTATATACACACCCAGGCCAGAATGGTTGGCGTATCACCTTCCTTTGGTTATATGTCAATTTTTGGGGCATTCCGCAAGGGACGCTCCTGTCTGTGTTCCAAGATTAGATTTCATGGGTGCACTGTGTACACCCCCCCCCCCGGTTGTATCCTGCCTGTGGTCTGGGGAGCAGTGGACTATTTACATTGTTTGCGGGTTTGTGTGTATGTTTCCTCTGTATGGCTGTGGGAGGAGGTCATGCTACGTGTTTCATGTTTCTTGCTTGGGCCCCTCACTTCCATTGGCATAGCCTGTGAACATATGTCATTCTTGTGTGCTGTTTCCTATCTGTGTATATGTACGCACACACACACACACACACACACACACATATATATATATATGTATATATATATATATATATATATATATATATATATATATATATATATATATATACATATATATATATATATATGTATATATATCTGCAACCATATATTTATCTGCAACTATATATATATATATATATATATATATATATATATATATATATATATATATATCTGTAAGGCAATGCATACCCCGCGCAAATGCACTTAAACACGCTTACTGGTGCTTATTTATGCTTAAACCTACTTATTAGTTCCTTATTCATTATGACACTGACACTTCGCTCCAGTTCATTTTTAATTGTTATTATGCAGGTTATACAGCGGACAGATGTCGAAATATGTCTGTATACAGATTACCAATGGAAAATGGTATGTGCTGCAGTGAGATTCAGAACGGGAATGTCTGTTCATTAGGCGGATGCTCTAACCACTACACTATTGCTGTGCTGCTTCATTTGCATATATACCCATATACCCATGACTCCTAGTTCCCCAAACACCCACCCCAGCACTTCGCTAACACAGCAGTCATCCATTCTCTAGTTGGATAGACGGTGTATCCACATCACTACACATTGGCCACTCCCTACTCCTGTAGACCCATCCCATAGGTTGACTCACTCCACGTATCCTCAGACATCCCAACTTTTAGTTCACAAACATTGGTGACATGAGTGACCAATAGGACACTATTCACAATTTTTGGGTTGTCCCACCTGGGACACACTTGTCTTTATTTCAAAATTAGACTCTATACTTCATTACATCCTTACTCCCGTTAACATGACACTACAATAAATTAATAAGTATGACTATTTGGTAACGCACACGTTTCACATGAGAGCTAATGATGTACGTGTTTGGCGTAATTATTTTACAAATAGGACCAGTTTAGTAATTGGCGTTGCCGTAGCAGGCAGATCACAGAAATTATTCCATGTGTGAGAAAGTCCTCACATTTGAGTTTTTGAGAACAGCACTGACTTCGGACATTGTACACACTTCTGTGTTTTAGCAGTTTTGTCCCATTCCTCTTATGCACAACCTATTATTCTATCTATTGTCAAGGTTTGTAGGGGCACTTTCATGTTATTTATGTCTGCAAAAGGAATGAATGTGTTACAGGGAATGTACTTCTACATATAGATGTATGCATGTGTGTATGCATATATATACTTATAACAAACTCGCTGACCTTCACGAGGTGGTCCAATTAGAACCAGGCCATCCAACCCTGACATGCCTAGATCCATAATTTCATACCCATAGTTCCTCCACCCCACCTGAGTTCGACATACACACAAACCATCCATTTTCCGGTTGCTATCGCAGCCATGACACACCTCCACACATTGCCCTCTCCCCAGCGTTAGGGGCTCTACACGTATGTTGTCCCAACCCATGTATTGTCAGGCTCTCCCACCATTTAGTCCTTGAACATACCTGCCTTTGCTTGTGTAATGGTCGGAGGTCCAATCATCCTAGCAATTTATGGGTAGCCCCACCAGGTACTACCCCTTGATTGTTTGTAAAGTAGACTTAGCAGATCGACAATGTTACTCCCACTAGTAGTATCCTGCCTGTGGTGTGAGTGGCAGTGCTTTGCTCACACCTGCACAGTTTGATATGACATACACTGACAGCACTAAATAATACTGGAGTTGCTGTTGATTCCCTTCACATTACTTTTTTATGCTTTATTGTTATGACGTTCATTCTTCATATATATATATATATATATATATATATATATATATATATATATATATATATATATATATATATATATATATATATATATATACATATATATATACATATATATATATATATATATATATATATATATATATATATTATATATCTCTACATACATCTACATACTTATATACATCTCCTATGATGGGCACTGCTTACACCCGCGCAAGCGCACTCAGACTTGTTTACTGGTACTTATATATGTTTACAACTGCTTATTTGTGCTTACACCTGCTTACTAGTGCCTTATTCATTATAACATTACCACTTTGATTGAATGACATTAGTTAAACATTTCATGCTGTACTCCAGTTCACATTTACATGTTATTATGTAGGTTATACAACAAAATGACATTCCACATGGAAAATGATATGTGCTATAGTTAGACTCGAACCGTGAATGCCTGTTTGTTAGGCAGATGCTCTGACCACTACACTATTGACTTTAATGCTATTTCTGCATGTTTTTCTCTATTTGAATGATTTTGATGTGTAAGTTACGCTAAGCAGGGGGCAGCGACGCGCAAACACGCTGTGCTTTGCTTATACTTTTGATAATGAAGCGATACAAATGTAAAATAGGGACACGGGGAATCTAATTGTGAAAGTTCTAGGGATGGGGCTCAACATTCCACTACGTGCTTGTCTATTTACTACTTTGATTTTATTTCAGTGTTCGTGGACACTCTTGTATGTTTAGCATACATTTCAGTATCCACAGACACTGAATTAATTGCTTACAATTAGAGGCGGGCTCTAATAGTAAGCATAGTAGGTTGTGCAACTGTGGGAGCATGTTTACACCTCCGTAGAGCACTTAAACATGGCCCTTGCACTCGCACACGTTTTCTGTGCATGTGGAGGGTGTGGCAGTGTGCCCTCATAAATATTCATATGCTGCTGCTGCACCATCTGTAATGGGGACGCTCGGCGCAAGGCTAAAACCGTCCTTGCGCCGAGCTTCATGAATCCAGGGGATGGTGTATCTCAGTTTCACGAACATAAATAGCAAACCTATGGTTATGTCAACTGCTCTGCATTTGTTACTTCTGCATCAGGCTGTACAGAAATAATGTACTTGAGGCATATTATGTGCTGCCATATTAGTCAGTGAGCACTGCCATCTTTTTTCAGATTTTGACTGTTTTACTGTTTATTCAGTGATAACTGTGAAATCATTTCTTCCTAAGTCTCATTTAAGAGGGGCATTGTTTTATCTTTGTTTTTTTTTGTTTTTTTGTATAAGTTCCTTGCAATGAAAACAAATATTTAAATAAACAAGCTGTTATGGTAATAACTTGCCAGGGATGGAAGAATAGCTGGATTTTTTTTAAATACATCAGTACAGCTGATCCAAGGCTGAAACTCAAATTCTACTCGATTTCACCAACAACACATAGATGCACATGCTTGGACTGTTTGATCTGGTAGTATTTCACATCAAAGTCCATGTATGCAATAACAGTTTTGTAGCGCAAAGTCTTACACTCTGACTGTAATGAGGAATTGATCAATTTCTCCTTTAAGTTATCTTTGTAAAAAAAGTGATGATATCGTTATGGTCTTTCTACAGTAGTTAAATCATCAAGCATTTCTTCTTGATCTCAAAACTCAGCCTGCAAACTGGATTTGGAGGGGAAAAAGCAATATTTTCTGATAAAAAATACATATTGAATTGTTATTATGCATATCAAGGAAATCAATATTTTCAGTATCTTTGACTAACTGCATTCAGAAAAGTGACAGTTTCCCCTGTCAAGAGACAAATGCAAGTGGGTACACTGGTGCCTGTACTGCAGGTGTTACAATGGACACGGTGACAGTGGGTACAGTGCTACCAGTTCTGCAGGTGTTATAATGGATACAGCGACAGTGGGTACAGTGGTGCCATTACTGCAGGTGTTATAATGGATACAGTGACAGTGGGTACAGTGGTGCCAGTACTACATCTGATATATTGATAGAATGCAGGGAGTACAGTGGTGTCATAACTGCAGGTATTGTATACTGTATGTAGGTATGATAATAGATAGATCAACAGTTGGTACAGAGGTGCCAGTACTACAGGTGTTATAATGGATATAGAGATGGTGGGTACTGTGGTGCCAGTACTGAAGGTATTATAATAGAGAGAATGATGATGGGTACAGTAGTGCCTGTACTACAGGTATTATAATGGATAGTGATGGTGGGTACAGTAGTGCCTGTACTACAAGTGTTATAATAGATATAATGACAGTAGGTACAGTGGTGTCAGTTCTGCAGGTATTTTGATGGCTAGAGTGATGGTGGGTATAGTAGTGCCCATACTACAGTTGTTATAATGGATATAATGATGGTAGGCACAGTGGTGAAAGTACTGCAGGTGTTGTATTAACAGAAAGCAGGGGGTACAGTGGTAATTATTATAGATACAGTGACAGTGGATACAGTGGTGCCAGTATTGTAGGTATTCTATTGATAGCATGCAGGGGATGCAGTGGTGCCAGTACTGCAGCTGTTGTATGGGATGCAATACAACTGGGTACAGGGATACCAGTACTACAAGTGTTATATTGGATAGAGTACAGTACAGCTGTGTACAGCAGTACCAGTACTACAGGTGTTATATTGGATGGGGTACAGGTGGGTACAGTGGCTCCAGTACTGTAGATGTTATATTGACAGAAGGCAGGTTGTACAGTGGTACCAGTTCCTAAGGTGTTGTATTGGATACAGTACAGCTGGGTGCAATGATACCAGTACTGCAGAATTTATTTTGGGTACAGTACAGTTGGGTCCACTGGTACCAGTACTGCAGGTGTTATTTTGGATACAGTACAGCTGAGTACAGTGATACCAGTACTGCAGGTGTTATTTTGGATACAGTACAGCTGAGTACAGTAGTGCCAGTACTACATGTGTTATATTGGATTGAGTACAGATGAGTACAGTGGTGTCAGTACTGCAGGTGTTATTTTGGATACAGTAAAGCTGAGTATAGTAGTACCAGTACTATAGGTGTTATATTGGATGGCGTACAGATGGGTACAATGGTGCCAGTACTGTAGGTGTTATATTGGATACAGTACAGGTGGGTATAGTGGTACCAGTACTACACTTGTTATATTGGATGGGGTACAAATGGGTACAGTGGTGCCAGTTCTGCAGGTGTTATATTGATAGAAGGCAGGTTGTACAGTGGTACCAGTTCCTAAAGTATTGTATTGGATACAGTACAGCTGAGTACAATGGTACCAGTACTGCAAAATTATTTTGGGTACAGTAGAGCTGGGTTCACTGGTACCAGTACTGCAGGTGTTATTTTGGATACAGTATAGCTGAGTACATTGGTACCAGTACTGCAGAAATTAGTTTGGGCACAGTAGTACTGGGTTGACTGGTACCAGCACTGCAGGTGTTGTTTTGGATACAGTATAACTGAGTACAATGGTACCAGTACTGCAGAGTTTATTTTGGATACAGTATAGCTGGGTTCAGTGGTACCAGTACTGCAGGTATTATTTTAGATACAGTGCAGTTGAGTACAGTGGTACTGCAGGTGTTATTTTGGATGGGGTGCAAGTGTTTACAGTGGTGACAGTGCTGCAGGTGTTATTTTGGATTCAGTATAGCTGAGTACAGTGGTACCAGCACTCCAGGTCTTATTTTGAGTGGGGTGCAGGTGGTTACAGTGGCATCAGTACTGGAGATGTTATACTGAATGATGGTGGGAAAGCAAATGCTGAGTGACAAGACAAAGCTCTCAATGTATTGGTCATTCTGTATATTAAAACACACCTATTGTCATTAACATTACATACTAACCAAAATGACATAATGACAGATACAAGTGGCAAAAACAAAGCTCCTTCATAAAGTTGCTGGGTACTCTCTCTCTCCATAACAGCATGAGGAGTTCTGCACCATTAGAGGTAGTGTTTATGTAGCATCACTGCTCTACTGGGTTCAGAGGAGTAAGTTAAGGTGGTCCACATACCTAGCATGCATTCCCTCTGGTTGCTTCCCATGGGAGATATTCAAGGCACAACCTACATCAAAAAAACTTAGATTATATCTCCCAGTGTACATGGAGATCCCACAGCATGAGCTTGAAGTTGTTGCTGACAATTCAGAGGTCTGGTCTGCCCTGCTCACTCCCCAGCTTGCTACCACCTCAACCCTCGCCAAGACAAGTGGCTTAGAAAATGGATGGATGGCTGGAGGGATGGATTGATGGAAATGGAGTTGAAAAAGAGAAACAAAAATAACCTTACCCACAATACAAAAGTGGTGAAATCTTTCCATCCTGAACCCTAAGACATTCTACTTAAAATATACTGGGCCTATACCACTGCAAAAAGCTGTCTCATCCTCCTCTCATGGGGCTAATAAACCACCAGTCTTGACATTTTAAAACAATTCACTGTGTTGCCACAACACTGTTTTGACATTTACAATATCCCCCCACTTACGTGATCCACTTTTGCCCTTGTGGCAGCCTTCTTCCCAAGTTTGTGCAGTGCTCATTAATAAGTACAATACTTATACAGCCTTCTGCAAGTCTACTGACTACAGTTATGGTGACCAAGGCATTTAAAGGTGAGATGGCCACCTCCTGTAAACACACACACATTTAATTTGGGGAGTATAATGTGGCTCCCTGAGTAAAGGTCACAGCATAAGTGGTTGACATCAAAATAAGTGAGCAATAAGCTGCAAAAAGTCCACGAGACAGGTAACAATGAAGGTAACTAAAGAACTAAAGAAACATTTTTTTTTCCAGGGGACAAGACCCCTACAACCCTTCATCAATACTTACTCTGATATATCTGTACCTAATGCTCCTGTACAGAGAAATCTTGGTCTTAGTAAAAAATCTCACATTTGTGTTTGCAATTTACAATGTTGAAAACATATGTACCAAACAACTGTCTTGCAGTGTAGCATTAATGCATAAAGATGCATGTCCTTGAAGTTGTTATATTACTGATGGAATACAAAATTCATAGTTCATAGGTGACTACTAGATTAACTACATTGAAGTGCCATTTTAAGCCTAGTCAATAAGTAATAAAAAGTTCAAGAATCAAATCCTGTACCTTGTGTCTATAGGGTAAAGATCTTAATTCTTATGCAAAACCAATCCCCTTACAGGAGATCATCACACACTATGACTCATTGCTTAACCAGTTAAGCTGATTGACATAATTGTCCTGTGACTCAGAACTTTCACACTGCGGAAGTACAGCAAAGACTATTTCATCTTGTAGTCTAAATCTCTTCATTCATAGTCCATTCCTGAATCAATGACCCCAGGACTATATATGTTACATGGAGGACAATCCATGCATATATGTTTTTTTTAATTGCTATTTTCTGTTTCCATTGCAGTGTTTCATTGTAAGAAAAATAGCAGCTTAATAGTAGTGATGTTGTTATAGTTGTTAGCCTAGCCATAAAATGGCTGATCATAGTAGAAATTTCTTTATAACACTTCTGAATGGAGAGTACGTGGAAGAATATATAAGAGACCTGAAATGTGAAAGAGCATCAGAACAATGACATACACACATTTCTGCTGTCATTTTATTCTATGGGCTTGTGACTTACAGCTGTAATCTTTAAAATTAGGATACTACTACTTTAAGTAATATCTAACCATGAAGCAGTCTTGCATGATATTTACTGCTTCAAAAGTTGCTGGTATGTTAGTAAATAGTATAGATACTTCCAGATTGATTTCCGTGTACCTTTGAAGCAGTTTTTGTTATGAGAGATCTATCTAGGTAGCACAGAAAGAACCCATACATAACTCTCAATCTCCTAGTGCAGGAAATCTGGACAAAGCCTGACATAATGAGGGGACAAAGGCCCAAAAATAGGGATACATTTTAAATATAAACTCAGAAAGTTGCTAGAGCAACAAGATTTGTATTAGCATGCATTTCCTGAAGGACATGAAGTCTGAAACAAAAATGCATGTCATTATTTAGTGACTTTAATCTTCAGATTATCCCAAATATTTGCCAGAAAAATAAAATTTTTATAAGGAACAGACCAAAATATGAGGCAAAAATCTGGACATTCTGCAAAAAATCTGTACAGCTGAGGCAAAAATCTGGACATTCTGCAAAAATCTGTACAGCTGAGCGGTATGCAGATATCACATAATGACCGAGTGGGATCCTGCAGCAGTCAGGACTGAAATTGTATTTAAACTCAAACAGTTGTTAGGCACAACAATCTTCTCACCAATGGATAAAGCAATATAAAATTTAACCCCCCCCCCAAAAAAAAAGCTACAACAATGCCAGCAGGTAAAATTCACAAGTTAAAATGAGACAATATCCTGATAAAATGAGCAAAAACATGAAGAATTTAAAGAAAACAGAATAAAAATATGAGAGATATTGAGAATCAGGAGCCACAGAAACTGATGAAAAAGTATCTAGAAGGACAGCCAAGAATGGAGGTACAGCAGATGGTTTGTGAGACTCCATCTGGAGGAGTCCATAATACATCTTTTGAATATCAGAAACTTGAGAACAGTCCCATTTGAAATATTTCATCATGCAAGAAATAGTATCCCCAAAGGAGAGTCTTCTAAGTGGTAGTCTGCACTAATAGAATCGTTCTCTTCAGAGCCATAATCCAAAGGAGAAGGGATTTGAGAAGAATATACTAAAGACTCTTCCCCAGAATCCAAATCCTCTTCAGAGGATTTCTGTTGTCTGGGCCTCTTGACAGCAGTAGATGACCAGGGAGGAGCAGGCACAGAAACTCCATGAGGAGGCTTCAAGGCTATTAAGGCATTAAACAACCCCTTGGTAAAACCTGCCATTCATGTTGGGGATCTTTAACAGCAGGGGAAATATACTTGTTTTTTTTTTGTTTTGTTTTGTTTTGTTTTTTTTTTCTTTTGAGGGATATCTGTCCAAAAAACACTAGGGAGTTCAGACCCTTGCCAATACTCAACCAACATAGTAGGAATCTCTTCCCAAACTAGAATTTGTGGTATCCCCCTCAGTCCCTCAGATATAAGCAGCTAAAGTTTCCCTAAACATCTGGAGTGGATGTTTGCAAAGTCACCAAGGGCATGCAAGAAGTCGCATCCATTCCAGCCTCCAACAGGGTCGCAGCAGAGGAATCTGAGACAACAATTGGACAATCCTCTGGGCTTTCACCAGCCTCGAGAGAGACGTCTGGGGGAGGTGAGACAGCAACCAAATCAGACCTGAGGTTTTTGGCATTTTTCTTGGCAGATGGCTGAACTTCAGCACAAGAAGACTTCACAATAACAGCTTATGCCAACGATCTAAGATGCTGGTACCCTAGTTAAATCGTCAAGGAGAAGAAACAACAACAGTCTTAGGGACAAATGCTTGGCAGACAGAACACTCATATGGTTATGTAAAGCACCCAAACAAAAGAGGCACAGTTCGTGACAATCTTTATGGGGAAACTGACTCCCACAATGACATTTTTCCTTTCTGGATGACAAGTAAACACACCAAAATAAAAAATAGAAATAGATAAAAAGAAACCACAGTGGGGCACTTATCTGAAACACAGTTTGATAACCAGCACAGAAGGAACACTCGGAATGACAATCAGTGATGGCATTTAGACTGGTGACAAAGATGTTCTGTGGTATGTATGTCCATACATCACTTTTATGCCCTACATCTTGTGCGGAATCATATGTGTGATATACAACACCTATAAATTCCAAAGGCTTTGCTATACTGGTCGGACATTGGGCTATCCTTGGCAGGAGATCCATTATGTAAGGAATACTGCAACAGTGTTACAGAAGGACATATATCTGTGGTATAATGAATGATAAAGTGAAAAGCAAAGTTCTGACAGAATCTAATTTAATATTTGATAAATATATGAATATATGTAGAACCGCATAATTAACAAGCATGCAATAAATAAAGCCTGCAGAGGAGCAGGATGTATGAATAATTAAAATGAAACAAAAATGTGTTAAAATAAATTTGAAACACTCTGTTGGGCAGATGACTCAGTAGAAAACATGTTACATAAATGGGTACAGTAAACTGCATGGTCATGACAGAGCAGTTTAAAATTGAAGAGTGACACATTGCTCTGTTTATCATTTTAAGTACGAGGGCAGAAATGTTCCTCTGTGAAGAGAATGAAGAAATGTGTAAAAGTGGAAAAGATGAGTGCATAAATGTGTAAAAGTAAAAAAAAAAGATGAACATAGAAAAGTTTTGCAATTAAGTAGTGCAAATAGAAGTGCAGGTAATTCATTCACTCACTCACTCACTGAACCTGTTCCTATTCTGCTTCAAAGTTGCTTGACAATGCAGTGGATGTGTGTGTGGTGAATACTGTTTCTGCAGAATACACAGACATGCAGCTTATTTTTCACAAAATTAATCATTGGCCTAAGAGACTGTGTATCCATTGTATCCGTTGTATAAGTATTAATTTTACCAATCAGATTAATTTTACCAATTAATTATACCAATCAGAATTAGTCCAAAATGATACAAAAATCACTGAACCCACAGACATTGCCAACATACTGGCAGACAGGTTCAGTGCAAACTTCACCCCCCTCTCCCCCCCTAAAGGAGAGATAACTATCCCAGCGGAGTGTAGCCTCCCAGACATCTCAAATGCGCAGGTGAAAGCTGCTCTCTCAAGCTAAAAACACAGCATCAATGGGACCGGATGGTGTCCCCGGCTGTGTGCTACATGAGCTAAATGAGGAATTAAACCTGCACATAAGGCAGCTGTTTAATCTCAGCCTTACCACAGGATACGTGCCCAAGGAGTGGCGACGGCAACTGTGGTCCCACTCCACAAAGGCGGTGCCTCTACGGACCCTGGTAATTACCACCCATAAGCTTAACAAGTCTAGTCTGCAAAGCTATGGAGAGGATCATAATGGAGCTCATAAACAAAGATATAGGGGACTTGCAGACATTGGACCCGACCCAGTTTGGCTTCGTCAAGGGAAGATCATGCCTTTTGAACTTGGTCGACTTCTTCGAAACAGTCACCAAGGCCATTGATGAGGGAAAGGCAGTCCATACAGCCTACCTTGACCTTGCAAAGGCTTTCGACACAATACCCCACTCGGTATTGTAGAAAAACTTACCAGCTTAAATGTAAACCCATATGTCACAAGATGGGTTGCAAACTGGCTTAAGGACAGAACCCACAGGATTAGAGTTGCTGGCGCTATGTCAGACTCCAAGCCGGTCACAAGTGGTGTCCCACAGGGCTCGGTCCTTGGCCCCTATTGTTCGGCATCTACTTCTCAGAAGTACAGGCCAACATGGGAGGACTTTGGCTGACAAAGTTTGCAGACGACTGCAAACTGGGCCATAGTGGAAAGTGCATCGGACACGGATATCCTTCAGAAGGGACTCACGGAAACAGATAGCTGGTGCCAGAGCCATGGCCTGAAGTTAAACGCCAAAAAATGTATAGTCATACCCTTCGGGAAAAACAAGGTAACCCCAAGCTACCATATAGGTGGCAATCCACTAAGCACAGAAGAGGTTATCAGGGACCTGGGGACCCAGGTTGACAGTGGCCTTTCTTTTGACACTCACGTTGCTAAAGTGGTTAGAAAGACCTTCTACATTGCCCACCTGATCATGAAGGGATTCACATCCAGATCTAGTGAGGTCATTGTTCCCCTGTACTCTTCACTTATCTGACCAATGATCGAGTACAATGCCCCATTCGGGATGTATCTCGCCCGACATCTGCAGCAATTGGAGAGACCCCAAAAGTTTCTCACCAAAAGGATAAAGGGACTCCAAAATCTGTCATATGCTGCCAGATTGAAGAAACTCCAGCTCTATTCAGTCGCATACTGTCTGCTCAGAGGTGACATGTGCCTGACATACAAGGCCATGTCCAACCCGGAATTAATGGACATGCTCCACCTCAAAAAATCCAAATCCACCAAAACCACTAGAGCAACCGACTTAAACCTTAGCATGGATATAAATAGGACGTGCTGGAGGGATAGATTTATCACTCAGAGACTCCCTATGCTGTGGAATAGAGTCCCGGTCCATGTGAGGCAGAGCACCTCGCTGGCTCTGTTCAAGAGAAATCTTGACCTGTGGATGGGAGATCGTAGGTTTACCCCGGGAATCATCTCTGTGTCACTGCTGGACAGAGGCACAACAAACTAATGGGTACAGTATTTTTTCATATAAGGGGTGGCGTAAGCCACAAAAATTCGGGCTAGGCTTATAAATGCCTTGGGGCAGATAGCCTAGTATAAACCTATGAACCTATGAACCTTCATGCCAGTACAGAATATAACGTCTTGACAAAAAGTGTATTAAGAGACAAAGGCTTTAAAATCACTAAAAAAGGCTGTAAAGCTACACTACTGACTTATTCTGGCCATAAGCTAACATGATTCAGTCAGAAACAGAAAATGCTGTTGAAGCAGTTGTTTCTATGATGCATAGAACTACATATGATTCAGTATCCAGTTCTAACTGTGGATGCCAACCAATTCAAACTGGACTAAGACAATGTCAAACTATGTACATTTAATGCTACATTGGGAAGATGCAGATTCATGAGTATGCCATATGGCATTTTCTTCAACACCAGATGTTTTTCAGAGAAACTTTACAAAAATTACTGAAGATCTGGAAGGTACTGTAAACACAACTGAGGACATACTGGTTTAGGGTGAATCCAAAACACACTATGACATGAGACTAAGAAAAGTTACTTGATAGGCTAAAGCAAAACATTCTGAACCAAAACAGGAATGAATGTTAGTTATGCACATACAATGTATAAAGCCATGCTAAAATGCAGATGCTGAAAGTTATGATAATGCCTGGACAGCCTAATAACAAGTAAAAAGAGTCGCTTTAAATCCAAATATACTGAATATTTCATAACAAAATCTGGAAAAGCTATAGTGCTTAATTATGAAACAAATCACTAGAGTGACGTTATGAGAAACAGCAGAGGAATACCTCTCAACTGCTCAGCTTTCAAAATCATAGCAAGGAGGTTCTCAAAAATTATAGCAGAGGGTCCAAAATCATAGCACGTAAAATTTTATACAGATATATTTGTGACCTTAGGGGAGAAGGCATACATGTGTAAATTACCATTTTGCTAGGTGCAACCTATAAAATTGATATCCTTGTATTAATGGACATACACCTACACAGCTGTACAGGAAAAATGTATCCTTACTCCACTGCAAAAAGATACATATGCATGTTTTCTTGACTTGCTATATACCCCAAATTATTATTCATTAGAAATGCATTCACTTCTTCTTCTTCTTTCGGCTTTTTCCCGGTTAGGGGTCGCCACAGCGGATCACCTTGTCCGCACATTGAATGGCAGTGGAGTTTTACGGTGTCGAGTTGCCAGCCCGGCGCCCAACCTTCCACAGAAGGCACACTCACACACACACCTAGGGCCAATTTAGAGTGTCCAATCCACCTGCAGCATGTCTTTGGGATGTGGGAGGAAACTGGAGCACCCGGAGGAAACCCACGCGACCACAGGAAGGACATGCAGACTCCGCACAGAAGGCACCCCAGCTGAGGATCAAACCGGAGAACCTCTTGCTGTGAGGTAGCAATGCTAACCACTGCACCACCGTGGCCGCCCTTCATTAGAAATGCATTCACTAATCTAGTAAAATCTAAGACTTAATATAAAATTAATTCAAACATTAATGTTTTTACAATGCCTTCTTATTTGTCTTTTTCACAAAGTAATTTTGATGTTGCTTGTATTGTAAGTCTGTTTACTAAACAAAATTTCACGAATTCCATTCATGTTTTCATATATCTGTGTTGCTCAATATCTCAACCATAAAACTTTTTCTAAGTCTTTATGGATTTTACTGTAACCTCAGCATCTCAACATTGCATGTGGAAGCCCTTCTCTTATTAATTCTATGTATTTACACAGTGTGATGCCTCAGAGTTCTTAATAATCGTTGATTCCATAATATTTCCCTGATATACTTAACATTTGTATCACATTAATAGTGGTACTTTTACATTCACTTTGTAAAATATGCTAGTAGATGTTATTCCTGTGTTACAATTTTTAATTCATAAAAATTGTGAATACTTACTTTCCATAATTTTGTCTAGATCTTTTTAAGTCTTGTTTACGATTCAAACAAGGTATATATTATTTACTTAATATGATGTTTATCTTCATATGTTTCCTGTGGTAGTCACAACCATATATTTTAATGTTATATTTATTATCCTTTGAGCGTTTGATACATAATTACATTCCAATTCTCATGTTTCTTTTTCTCAAAAATTTCACTCACTGATTAGTTTAAATTCAATCTTTTGATTTCAGCCAGTTTGCAATTACTGCAGTATCTAATATCACATTTACATGGGGCAGTCTAAATTTATTCCTTAAATAAAAATCTTAAAAGGACAACAAGCAACATCCTTTGTATTAAATTTTTTCTCCCAATCTCCAAATTTCACCTCCATACTCTCACATATAGCTTGTTTTTATTTTAATGACCTTTAACATCCTCATATGATTTAGCAAACTTAATTAATACACATTATCTTTTCCAGCTGAAGTTTCAGATACTATATATGCAATGCCCAGCTAATTATAGATGAAAACAACAGTCCTAAATATTACATGTATTTTATCAATTATCCAGAGATTGGATTTTTTTCTCTTTACTGAAATTCCTTAATTTTGAATGCAATTGCTTTTTAAGTTATTTTTTCATTTGTTTTGTTTAAAGACTCTAATAGTTTTATATCGCATAGGAAACTCAGTGATAGTAGGGCTAAGTCACTGGCATAAGTAATTAGAGAACATTCCTCAGTTCCCACTTTGGGTGTATCTGTATCAGTATGTGATACTGTTTTAATAATTCCATCCATTTACACTGGGAATGCCTACTGGACTAATGTAAAACCTTGCCTAACATATTCCCCTAACGTAGAAGTTTCTATATTGTGTCCTTTACTTGACACTCAGATTTTGGCCCATTTGGTATGCTATAAATCAGTACCTACTTTAACTTGGTTTCTAGATATTCCTTTGGATATCATACTCAGCTACAGTCATGTCTTAATAATATTATCAAATATTCCACCCAGATCTATAAAAAAGTGAGTAATTTATTTTACCTTAAAATGACATACTTTAAAAAAATGTGCTGTAAACCAGACATTACTTGCTCAGTTATTTTCTAAACATGAATAGTGTGAGCCTGACAGTCCTACATATTTTCTTTCTTTAGATTTTCTTATATAATGAATGAAAAAATGTGAGGTTGAACAAGAGTCAGGATATTTGTAGTTCTTATCTATTTATGTGAGATTGGCTGTTAGCACAGAGGATTATGAGTAAGAGATGTTAATTAGCTGTTTCCTATAGTGCAGGGCTTATTCCCTCAACTACCATTTGCCTACTGGATGACTCTCAGTGCTCTGAGGAAACTGAAAAACTGGGCTAGGTTCTCCATAGTCTCCTTGACCATATATGCCTAATAACTATCCTTGAACAAAAAAGGATAACATTTCTCCCCATTCATCTATATGATTTTTGCACAATCCATGTTGTACACCATCTGGTTAAGGTATTTATTGTCTTTAAATTTACCTAAGTCTTTTTAATATCTTAAAGTTCTTTGTGGTGTGTTGCCACCTCACAGCAAGAGGTTCTTCAATTCAATTCTTGGGTGGACCACATTTTGTGCAGAGTCTGTATGTCCTCTCTGAGGTCGAGTGAGCTTTAAAGACATGCAGGATAGGTGCATGAGTGTGCGTGTTCCTTCTGCGAAGGTTGGGTGCCGGGCTGTAGGCTCGACACAGTAAAAACTTCACTGCCAACCAATAGCAGACCAGTGATCTGCTGTGGTGACCCCTAGCTGGGAAAAACCAAAAGACATTGATTGCTTCATTATTTATATACCAGCAAAAATGCAGAATTTTTTTTATTTGTTACAGATGGTATAATTTTCCAAAATTCTTTTTCATTTTTGCATTCTTATTTTCTGCTCATATTCAGAATACAGTCATTTAAACATGATTTAATTTAAAGAGAGAAAGAAAGAAAAATATTTCATACAGTACATAATTTGTAGATTGTAAATCAACCAATTATTACAACAATGTACCCCGGCATACACTGAAAATGGGGCCTTAAGCTCAGTAGGACTATCAACTATTAGAAAAGTAACTATAAGTCCCTTTTTTTCCAAAAAAAGAAGGAAACAACTGAATGAGAGTGCATCTAGTTCCAACAAAAATTACATTTAGAAAATATGATTTAATTTAAAAAGAGAAGGAAAGAAAACCAGTTCATGCAGAAAATAATTTCTAGTTTGTAAAAAAATATATATATATATATAACAATGTACCCAGGCCTCTATTGAAACGGGGCCTTCAGCTCAGTAGGAATATTCCAGTTAACAAAGGCAAATACTAGAAAAATAAATACAAGCCCTCTTCTTTCAGGAAAAAAAGAAGGAAAATAACTAAATGAGAGTGCAGCTAGGTCAAAAGAAAAGTGTTCAGATGATTAGAGCAACATGGACTTTTTTTACATACTGACTACAGAAAACTGCAGACAATAAAACAGAAACATTTGTTCAAAATGAATATGCCCAATAAAGACAGTGTCTGTGTTAAATACAGAAACTTGAGTTTCTGATACCTCCAGCAAAGAGGTAGTAAGAGGAACATCCATGCTGATATCCAAAGGTTTGTGTCCTAGAAGTCAATATCAGAAGAGCAGGGCCACTAAAGCAAGGCAGACTGCAGAGAACACTGGCAAGATATTCAGTATCAAGGACTGAAAAGTGCTCAAAGAAATCCATTCTGATTAGGATGTTACCAACATGCTAAATGTTTCAGCTTTATATTTAAAACTATGAAAATCGAGACAGCACTGAAAATATAGAAATATTTGTGCACTTGGCATATTTAGATTACAGTAAATGAATTCTCAGAGATTTCACAATTTTTTTTCTTTAAACACAAGTCATACACCTATGATTATGCATTAGAACATCAAGTCACAAATAACTCACAGTTAAGCCCATTACCCTTAATGATAGTTCACATCTTGCAAGGACTGAGCTAAAATAACGGGTCTATATTATTCCAGCGAAAGTGCATATGTGCAACTACATAAAACTCGACACATAATGCATGAAAGCTGGAAATCGCAAACGGCCATGAAGTAGAAACTTTCCTAAGGAAAAAATTTGTGTGGCCGTTCGTGAAAAAAAAAAAACTAAATTGAAATCATACATAGGTGGGGGGATTCGCCTCTCACAGCCCCCATCATGGGGGGCTGTGCCCGCCACACACCCCCTAACTAAATATACCAACTCCGAGATCGCACTATAGCAACAGAAAGGGCAACTCCAGGTAGTTGGCCAACTACCTCCTTGCCCTATGACAAATACATCGAAATGCTCAAATGCATTTTGATGTATTTGTGTCACTCATTTTACATTCACACACAGCAACTTTTGCTGGGATAATATAGACCCAAACTAACATATGATTGATTTCCTGACCCCATTAATCTCCTGGCCCATACTGCACCAGTCAGGTGTACTCAGCCAGCAGAGGACTGATAAAGATAACAGGGATTAGGCTGGAGGTAATGAACAGCCAAGAATTTGTCTTCTCCATTTGGAATTGTTTACTACATTTAGTCCACCACTGCAAATAAGTCTCCACTTTCAAGATGTCCTGAAAACATTTATTTAACAATGTTTTTGATCTATTTAAGTATGATTCAAAATAATATATGAGTGGATGCTAACCAATGTTTTTAGTGTTCATCTGATTTTGACAGTGAAACCTGCATTAGTTGATGTGTGATATACATTAAATGTTAACTTACTTTTCATTCTTCATTTAAGACCATAGAATCGGGAATTCATTCTTACTATAAAATCAAGGAAAACATGCAGATCCCTGAAATGCCAAATATTAGTGTTTGAATCATACTGAAATAGTTTCCAGAAAGACTAAGGCATTTAGTAATGCTGTTTAAAACAAAACACCATTGCTACAGCAATGTAGGTTTAGAGATAAACAGTATTCAAAGATACAGTACATTAAGGAATGAAGGGACTGTTAACTTGTAAGGCATATTTTTGGAATAATTGCAGGTAATTAAAAGTACATTTCTCTTTGAAAAAAAATATTCTCAGAATGCATTTCTTGTTTTTCTTTTCTTGAACTTGTTGATGGTCACAGCTAAATCAATAAAACTTTTTAACACTGTCTTTCTCTTGTATTATGATTTCAGGTACGACATTATGCAGTCGTGTTGGAAACTTGAGCCCACTAGGCGACCAACGTTCGAGCAGATTGGAAAGTTAATTAAAGAACAGCTAAGGGATCTCTCCTTGTCCCAGGTATGCAAGGGTGGCTTATAAGTTAGGGTTCAATCAATGTTGAGGTCTTCTAAGATAACATGATCCTAACACCAGTGAAATACTTTGTCAGTAATAATTTCATCAGCAAATGGTTCAGAGTGTTTTGGACTAGAGAGCACATCAACACAGTGATAAAGAAACCGAACAAGGATGATAATAGCGACATTTAAATTGTCTGATTGTGTAGCGACTTGTGCTATGAAGAAATGCAACCTTTTACCAGATATATTTTTGATGGTTGGAGGTTGGTTAGTGTTTGTAGCCAACATGTAGCCAAAGGGTAGCCAACTCTTTACTCTGTCATACAGACTTTTGAGGGGTGATCTTTGCCTGACATACAAAGCATCCCTAAACCATGTTTTGATGAATCTTTTGCACATCCCCAAAACAAGTAGCATCAGAACTACAAGATTGAAATACCTAAATTTTGCTTGCTGTATAAATAGGACATGTTGGAGAGATGGATATGTTTCTCAGGGAATTCCCATTCTCTGGAACAGGCTACTCACCCACATGAAGCAGAGTTCCTCCCTATCCCTATTTAAGCGCAACTTGGACCCATGGAAGGGTAATCAGAAATTCACTCAAGTATGGCTCCTATGTCTCTGATGAACAGAGGCACTCAGTAAATCACACCCTATAAATCAAATATAAATCAAATTTATGGGTCACATTTGGGTTGCACGGCTAGGCTTTTAATAACCCTAGTGGTTGTTAACCTAGTATACACCTAGGAACCTATGTGCAAGATTGTTAAATATCAGCACACTTTCTAGGTGCATTTCTAGTAAATAGAACATTTTTATGTATTAACAGCATGGTACATTTATGACTAAGACGATGATATTAAGGTAGAAAATACAGATTAGTACTCAGAAGATTACGAGGGTAAGTAGATCCCAGGTTAATTTGGAAGTTGCTTATTAGTCAGCACTTTTATGAATATGATTGGCTATACTTATTCTAGCAGTGGCTAGTGCCAATACATAAGGCCACCTAGCTTTTGTGGGGGGGGGGGGGGCAGGTGTGGTCTCTTAGGCTAAAATGTTCAAGCATCAGCTCCTGTGTGTGTGATTATCTCCTTTCTGCATTTCCCAGCTTTCTGATGATGTAGCACAAAGGGTTCTCCTCACTAAAATGTTTTGGGATACTGCTGTTCACAAACCTATATCGGACATATCAGTATAGAAGTTCACTTCTTAAGCAAAATCAGGATTTATTAACACAACGTCACAACAAAGGATCTTTTTTTAGTTGTTAAATTTCCTATCTGCCTCAAGAGAGCACTGTAGCTTGACAGGTTTTCTTCCCATTCTGAGAACTATCAAAGAGTGGACAATAGTCAAAAATTAGTTATAAATGTTTGTAGTACTCAGCCAATCCAAGGGAAGCTTTCACTGGTCTCTTAGAAGAGGGTACATGCAAGTTTTGTTATTGCCTCTGTCTTTTCTAGTTGTGGTCTTACCACCCCTCTTCCCATATGGTATCCCAAGTACTTAAGTTCCACAAAATCTATTTTACTTTCTTAGCAGTTACCATCAAGCTTGTCTGTCTTATAACTACTAAGTCTGCATTTTAGGCAAGTGAGTCTCTCAGTCTTCTAAATCACTGGCCCTCCATTCAGGTTTTTACTGTCTGCATCCATAGCTTTCCTGAACATGGATTTCAGTGTTCAGTTAAACCTCTATACTAATCCATCGGTCAGCAGGTGGCAGAATGATGTCTTCAACTATGTGATTTTAAAGTACTGACTTAGCTAAAGTAGTACCCTTGACATAAAGGGAGTGCCTTAGTCAGTAAGTACCTCCTTAGGTATACTCACTCTGGTGAATTGCAGTATCACTTAACTGGAAATAGCCTTAACATTATCTTTACATAATGCTAATGCTTCTAGAAATGTGGTAGCATAGTCCATTATGACTTGTAGGTACTGACAATCTTTGATATGTATTACTCGTGGTGCAATGATGTCCTTAGCAATAAATTCAACTGGTATAGCTATGACAGGCATTGGGATTAATAGACTTTTATATTTAGGATGAGTTGTTTTCTGGTACTCTGGACAAGAAACACCAATATTCTCTGTCTTTTATGATGTCTGGACAATAAAATTTGATGACTACTTTTAACTTACTTTAGTTAATCTATAGGTGACCTCCTAGCATATGACTATGGGTCTGATTCATTACTAGTGTACTACAAGGTTTTGGTTCAAGTAACTGATGTAAAATGTTTTTCACTTCTTCACTTGGACTATATAAGAGGTCATCTTTAACGCAAACTATTGGTAAAAAGTAAAGGAAATATATTCACTGTTTCACCCCTACAACCTTGAATATATTCTCTCTTGTCCTACTTCATGTATCGTCTTCCTGTTGTATCTGAAATCCACTAAGTGCGGGCAGATTGCTTCAGTATCCCCCCTCAAGTTGAAAGGTGTAGCTTCTTCCCTCAAAATACTGGCACTGCAACCTCTTCTAAATTCTCCTACAAATGTGTAGTTCTGAACAAAATCACCCTCTGTTTTACTTTCTGTTATAAGGACAGGCATGTTAAGTGTTCTTGTTTATGTTATTTTGCTCTATCTCTCTACCTTAAGTAGAGATGAATACTCCCTGTCACTTTCTTTTCCTTCCATATGCTTCCTCCACATTATAAAGGATATGTCAGCATAGAATTTAATGTCAGTTTTTATATTTTCTTCATTGGTAAATTTGTGCTGCTCAGAGTCCATCTTCAAATGTGCTCTCTGATTTACACGACCAGTCACAGGTTTAGAACTATGCATTCTCCTGCTTAATTTATTTTGATAGTTCTTGCTCGTGTCTCTGTTTTGCAGTATTTACCATGTTTGTTTCTGTGATAACTCTTCTTGTAAAATTCTGTGTATACTTTGTTTCTTACGTGATTTTTATTTCAATATTTCCCATCAGTTCATCTTCAGCTCTTATACATATCTTATAGTTTGGGGTTTCTTTAGCTGAATCACCAATACCAGACAACATCCCTTTTAACTATATAACTAAAACCAAATTCAGTCTCCTTTTGTATTGTCTATAACAACTGCTTTCTCCTGATTTTGATTCTGAATCTCCATGTGTCAGTGTCTCCCTCCCCCATTCATATACTAAATGGATGTATCAAGCTGCTGCACAGCCTGCCACACTATGTCTATACAGTCTCCCTCCTCCCACATTTTCCTTAGTGGATTTAAATGGGGATTTTTCATAATATAATATTAGGGGTTAAGTCAATTTTTTGTTGCTAATAATATTATGCTTACAAACCAGAGGATGTTTGAGAAGGGAAATCATGCTTCCGGAATCTAGAGGAGCTTGAGCATCCCTTCCTTCTAAATCTAGGATACATCTTAATAGCTTGATTATAATGCAGTGACAGAGGACTGGCTGAATTATCTTAACTGTAATTTTGTTGCACTCCATAGGTACTACTTCATTTAAAGGATGTTTTTCAGTTTTCATGTTGCTGTCAGTAGTACTTTCATTATTAGCAGCACAGAACATAACAATGTGACCTCTCTCATCACATTTCTAACAGATTAGTGCATTTAATGCTATTTTTGTTTGATGTGACGTGTCTTACCATATTTTTAGTTTTAGAAACAGATTAATCACTTTCCAACAATGTATCATTAACTAATCAGTTTTTAACACTTTATCATTAACTAATAAGCATTTTGTTAAAGTTACTAGCTTGTCATAGTTCTTCAAATCACTTGGAATCATTTTATAGTACACACTTTCTTATATTACTATGTCTTTTGATAACATTTCTATCATTTTTGCTTCACTGATGCAATTAGTTTCAAGCCAAGCATTTAAAACATGCTTTAAATCACCCTTTTATGTTGTTTAAAAGTACAGTTATAAAATGTTATTGCTTGTACTTGATCGTATTTCATCAGTTGTAGCAAACCTGAAAAAGTTTTGTACCTTTATCATAGTCCATGCAATCAGTTTCTTCCAAATTCATAAATGATTTCAGTGCCTCCCCTGTCATAGAAGATGATGGGATATTTCCCAGTCTTCTCTAGTTCCATGAAGTAGCATAGAACCCAAATGCCACCAAAAAGGACTCCATATCATCATTCTAGTTAGTTTCTTCATAGGCAGCACAGTTCTGGGATTGGGAAGTACACTCGCTAACAAAACTAGCTGTGATGCAGCTGCACCAGCAATCATTCACTCCCTACTGCTCAGTTTTGTTTAATAATTCCTTCATGGTCATGGCCACCAGTTAATCATGCCAGAAACAGAGCTGTCACAGTACTGTGGGGAATTAGCAGCCCAAATACTGTTTGCACTCAGCAGCTGAGGTACTGTAATGAACTGAAAATTGCAAAGTCCCTAGCCAGCTGCCCATTCACACACCACCAGTATAATACTAAGAAGAAACTAGAGTCAGTGCATGTATAAAACACCAGGTTTATTTTTGAAGTCCAAAATGCAAACCTAAATGATAGCCCACATGATTTTGCAGTGGCAAATAAAACAGACACAGTTGTTTGGTGGTCACAAGCCACACTGCCTCTTTGGAGTACATGATGTCTTAAAAACAAAAATCCAAGGTTGTGAGCCTCTCCTGGCACAATGTCCAGCTCTACAAGCACAGAAGTACTTCCACAAGGCATACCCACAGATTAGTCTCAACATAGCTCACACTTCACACTTCTACTGTGTATCTGTACATGATTCTCCAGGTGAGGAACTAACTTCCTGGTTTACTACTCTCAGACATCTTTATATATATCCTTGATTGACAAAAACTTTATTAGTTAGCTATCTGCTGTGAGATTGTTTTTGCACTCCATATACAAAGGTACCTTACATATTTTAAAGGGACATTACACGTCATAAGTTATTTACCACCACCTCAATCATATCAACAATCATAGTATCTGAACTACAGTCATGCTAGCTGAAAAAAAATGAAACTTTACACACTCTACACACAAAATGCACACTTACAATCCATTAAAAAGAACCCAGCCCACAACTCCCTAATGAAATCAAGTAAATTCAAAATGAAAAAAGTAAAACTTAATAAATAAAAAGGAACCACAACTAACTACCACAGAAATTCCATTATGTGAAATGAGATGCAAAGCTAAGAAAGTATACTAACTTTAACCTTCATAAAACCCAAAACTTAAACACTAAGCCTAAATGCCATCAACTTAAACCTCAGTATGCTGTGCTAATACAAGAAAATAATTACCTGCACAGCTGTGTGGCATAGACAGATAAAGACCTAGTTATGACAGAAATAAACAGGGCCCACTTAGTGTCTCAGCTATGACATGGAAGATGGGAATGAATGGTAACCACTGACAATCTGTCATAGGTGGAACAAAAAGCCATGACTAGGTCGTTTGGTACCATACATGGCACTGCAGCTGGTAGCTACACATGTGGAGGAAGCCACTCATATACCATTTAAAGTGTATGTAAAGCTGGGTGTGGTGGGATTAAGGCAGACAATACAAATCCCAAGCCACCCAAGGTGAATAACGGGTCATAAAAACAGGGAGGGAGCTTAACAGTGTAGGTGGGGAGAACCAAAAAACTTCCTAAAGATTTGAAAAAAGACAGAGAGAGAAAAATACCTCAGAACTAACTGGAAAACCACAAATAAAACAATTATTTGATAAAAAAGCAGTAAGAACAGCATGAAACTATATTCAAAAGACAATTTGTGCAATTACCTCATCTGACTGAAATAAATGGTGAACAGTAATTAAAAATAAAATGAAAAACATAGAAAAAATGGATAAGTAAAATATGTAGGGGATTGATTAGTGTGCCACATGAAACATCTTGTATTGCAGGAGTAGGGAACCTAGTACTTGGCTCTTGGCTTCACCATTCATCATGATAGTGGTTCCCTAAAAGGCATTTCATGTGTTACAGTTCAGAACCCCCCCCCACCCCCCACCCCACACACACATACACATATGTATGCACACACACACACACACACACACACACACACACACACACACACACACACACACACACACACACACACACACACACACACAAAGAGAGAGTAAAGGAGTTATTCTTCCTTGAATGACCATCACCACAAACTAATTAACTATCCCTATTTCTTAACCCCAAAATCTCAGTAGAATAAAGTGGCACAGAAAATTTTACATTGGAGAGTGATTCATATAAATGGACATTTATATAGTTTTTGTACGTACCTATGCTAATGCAAATCACTGCTTTCTTTTTTCTGTTTGTGGCTCATTGCACCATCACACTCCATATTGTCCTATAACAGAATACATTGCTCCTGCATTCCATACCCTATTTAATTTAGAGAGAGAAAATTTAATCTGTTTTACTTTTTTTTTCATTTGTAAAGGATTATGAGAATATTACTTACCTGACAGAAGCCAAAGAAGAACAGATGGATGAGGTCTCTGAATGCTTCAGCGAGTCTTGCTCCCAAGGACCAAATGCTGAACTTCTCCCCAGAAGCAACAATTATCAGTTCTGCTAAAGAGGCTATCAAAAAGGAAAAGTTGTCATGGATATCTGCATTAGAAAAATATAAATCCTTATTCAAAGTACTTCACAGTATGATGATTTCTGCATGTTTATAACTTCTAAGACATATAAAGCTTATTGAAGATGGACTTTTGCTTACTTAGTATAGTTTCTGCATGAAACTCTTCATGAATCAGTTATGGAAATCTACTTCCTTGTTTACTTTATGGGCTGAATAGTGTATTTCTCTGTGCTTCTGAACCAAATGAATGTAACAATAACTAAATTATCACTTTATGCGTACATTATTATTATTATTATTCAGTTTATTATCCTTCTTTAGTCTGGCAGCTAGTGCAGAGGGTTAAAGCTGTGAATCATAGATTCTGTGGTACAGGGTTTAATTCCCATAGCCCTCATGTACCTACTGTGTGATATAGTAATTCATTTAACCAGACTTTGCTCTCCGTTAACCCCTGAAAAAAGACTGTGCTTCCAGTTGGTCTACCTGGTGAACAAATAGGTGTTGTTATGATTAGCTGTGTATTTCACCAGCCAAATGTTTAGGCTCTAAGTTTTCTGTCACCATAGTTCCTTAAGCAGTAAATTGCAACATCTGTCTCATAACACCTTTCAAGATAAACATGATGCACCTCACAAGAGGTCCTCCTTTGCCAAGAATTAGCCAAATGGCATGTTCATTTATTGGAAGGGGGCTCTGAGCTGAAGTGTGGCCTGCGCCTAGTCCTGGTTCTGCTATGACAATAATGTGTTTTTGCCTGTCATGCAGCTAGCGAAAGAGCCTCTTATCTTCTCTAAGCTGCAGCCTGCAATGAAAAACTGCATTCATGTCATGCTGCATGGAAAGATAGCTGCCCACGTCCACAAAGTCTGTCTCTCTCTCTCTCTCTCTGTGACTTTTAATGTTGGGAATCTGGCCTTTACTGAAATCCTTTGGCACTGGACATAACTTTCCCTAGGAATGTCAGTAGTGTTCAGGTTCCATGTCCACCCCACAACATCCTCCACACAAAACTTTCCGCTGGTGTCAGAGGTCATCATTGCATCAACAGGACTCTGCCAAGAAATTCATGTATGTATCATACTAAAGAGGTAGAGCTGTAAGTACCGACATTCTGTTCACGGCTTGGTGGCCACATCACTTAAAATTCACAAAGCCAATGGTGTAGTGTTTTTATACTATAAATGTACATCCCCAAGCTGGAAGCATGAATCGGGTTTTGTGATTTAACTTACTGAACATTCGCATCCCTAAATGTGGTCAGGATTTATTACAAACTGCTTGACACACATGAAAATGCCTTTATCAAAGACAAAAATAGCAGTAGTGGTGTAAGTCCATCAAGTTCACAGTGCTGTCTACCATGGTTCACTAATGGGCCTAAAGTGACTTGACAAAAATATGTGCTTCTGTTAATAAGCAGCACAAAAGCATGAAGCTGCCTTTGATCACATAATGCCACTGCTGTTTTCATTAAATCTCATTCTACTGTACTCTATGACTGACCCAGACTCTAAGTCTGCTGTTTCATGATGTAGCACTGTCAATTTCTCTGTCTTTCATGTATGAAATATTACTTCCAATCCTCAAAATGTATTAATTTTAAACCAAATGTTACTATTCCTTTTAGTCCCTAATAACTAATTTGCTCAAATAAGGAATCCAAAAAAGGTGTAGAGTTGTCTGCTCAAATATATTTTTCTAGGGCAGAACCCACCCCAAACACTCAAGCTGGCATGCACATGCACAGACTCACACACACACACACGCACACACACACACACACACACACACACACACACACACACACACACACACACACACACACAAACACACACACACTCGTAGTCCTGCATGTACACCTGCATGCACATGTGCACACACACCCTATTCAAATAATATGTCATGTGTGGGAGTCTTGATTTTATTGGTAGAAGTTTAAAGGTACCATTACTAAGATGTACCTTTCCAGCTTAGTACTAAGTACTTTTGTCACTTCTGGGCTATGACAGAGCCTATCCTTTGCCTAAATCTGATCTGTTTGTTAGGCATCCATATCACACTACAAGTTACGAGCTATTTTCCATGCCCACTGCTCTCCTTGTGCTCTCTAATCCTCTCCTTTGTCGATGTGCTGGCTGCAGGCATAACTAGCACTTCTCAGAAGGCTTCCTCCAACTCCTCTCTTGACATCTATATATTTTCACATGGGTCCTTCTTGATACCATATTAGCTGTCTCCTCTGACAGGCCCCTTGTACCTACATGCAGTGCTTCATGAATCCAGCCCACCCTTCCAGCATGCATAAGACCTGTGATTGAATGCCTAGTTCCATGTCCTACTCTCCAGTTTTCAAACCCAGGCTGAGATAATTACAAGCATAAAGTCAATCACTACACTGTAAAATAGGTCCATGTGTATACATTCCTTTCAAGTTCTGAACATGTTTTACCATTAAATATCTCCCACTCCAAGACAGACATCAGAATACCCTGGAAGAGAGTTACTAACATTGAATAATGTTTAAACGTGCTCAAGAAGATGTTGTTGCCTGACTGAGTCACTTTGGAGCAAAACCTGACTAGAAAATGGGAACTTAGGAACAATATTAGGCACGTGATCACAAAAAACCATAACAGGCCTAGTCATATGCATTTATTTTTTTCACAGTCGTTATGAGTACATAATAGTACCCACCTCCTAAACCAAACAGGACAATGGATGATAAACTGGTGTAAATTTATGTTTACCATCCAGTCATCAACATTTGCCATTAAGACAGACAAAGTAGTACTTTGCTTGACCTGTAGTGATAACTTATATTGGGTTGAGAATAAAATGAGTTAGGAACCTATCTCTCAAGCAAGTCTTGTTTATTTCTTGGTGCACAATTTAGTTCCCTGGCAATGCTGTTTGTAGAACCACTGTTTTTTTGTGAAGACCTAAGAGATCAAATAGGACTTGATCATTTATGACTCAAAAAGAAACATAGGTCACTTTAGAGCAGACATTAGACAACTGACCATAAGGAAAGTTGCGCTCACCTATCAAGATAGTTGAAGAATTAAAGGCAATTCATTTTTTGGTAAAATTTTTTGAGGCCTTTGCAGCTAGGCAATATCATTGGATTTGTACATACCAAAGAGGGCACTGTATTCAATTATGGTTCTGATAAGAGAAGAGTACCATGGTAAGATAACTTCATGGGGTCTTGAAACTATTCCCTTAGAAATTAACTGGACCAGATAGAAGGATTTCCTGACTATGGACCCTAAGGATAAGAGAGATGATTTCCATCTGCTGCATCCTATTCCCTGAGCCATCCCTATTGGCATTTTAAGACCATTCCCAAACATGGGTTGTAAGCATGATTTTTGTCCTTCCTTTGAAAAACAATATAAACAGGCATGTTGCCTGATGAAATATCCAAGTAAATAAAAGAAATCTGGAACTTAAAACAAGAAATGTATCCATGTTATATGCAACATATATAATAGGTTTGTCACCAAGTTCACCTCAATTTTAGGAGACAAACAAAAAATAAATAAGTACAGTATGTCTTCTTAAGGCAAATGTGGAAATTACTAATTAAATGAAAGTGTTTGCTAGCAAAACCATCATTAAGCTATGAAATTAACTTAAACTGTTCTTAAAATAAAAGTTAAATGTCTGTAGGTTTACTTTTTCAGCAAGTCATTGATTGTTGTACCACACCCTGTAACACCTAATATTAACATTGCTAATGGAATAGTTTAAATAGATGTTTTTTTATTTATTTATTCTGTTAGACTTCTGACTCCAAATGTTTTTAATTTCTGCAGAGAATAGTAATCATTATTCATTTTGTGAAGATGAGTTTCTCCAAACCTCAATTTGTCAGTTTAACAAAGGGATCTTAGCAAAGGCTGCTTCTGTTAACCATGAGTAAAGCTATGTTTCCATTTTATACAGTGATGAAAAGTAATCTGGTATGTGTTTGGGTGTATAGGTGGGTGTCCTACTACTGTGACACTGATGTGGTGCACATTTAATGAAAAGATTAAATTAGATATGAAAGTTCAGGTGACACTTCCCACTACATGACAGGTGGCACTAACCTTCCTCAAAATGCTTTTTTTCCCTCCAGTTTTCAGAGGTAGTCTTTATTGAAAAGACGTCTTTCACCAAGCAGTGTTGCAGGAGTTTAACATAGCGAGACAGCTTTAAAAAAAGCAACGGACCTTTCTCCTTTGCTTTTTTTAAAGCTGTCTCGCTATGTTAAACTCCTTTAACATAGCGAGACACTTTGTAAAAAGCAACGGAGAATCTCCGTTGCATTTTTTAAAGCTGTCTCGCAATGTTAAACTCCTTTAACATAGCAAGACACTTTGTAAAAAGCAACAGAGATCTTGCTTTCTCCGTTGCTTCCATCCACAGCTCTGATGTACTGCGTAAGCATACGCATGCGTAGTATATCAGAACTGCCGCAGAATACCAGACAGCTATGGAAGGGCAGCACGGAGGCATTATACAATGCCATTATTTAAGAAAAGTAAGTATTTTTTTCTTAAATAATGTCATTGTATCATAGCAATAACCCACTTCTGGGTGTGGGTAATGCTGGATTTACCCACGGTTGTTTTTGTTTGGCCACTCGGGCTTTGCCCTCGTGACCAAACCACACCAACCGTGGGTAAATCCAGCATTACCCACACCCAGGCATGGGTTATTGCTTAATTCTCTTGCTGGTTTATTGTTGCTAATGTTAACTAAAACATTGCTTATCAAAGCCAAACTCTGTTCTAACAGCTATGTAACATAGGGCCGACTGCTAAAATTTTTTCATAGGTCTGCCTTATCCAATTAATGTAACAGACAACACTGCTTTTTATGCTAAAATGTATTTTTTCTGAAAGAAATACAAAGACGTTTAAAAATGAAATTAATCAAATGATTCTTTGAAGATGTTAAACATGATTGTCTAGAAATTCTACAGGTGGACATCTGGCCAGTCTAATTTCTACTGATTTATGATTTCTAGCATATCTCATCAAGTAATAAGGTTTGCAGCTGTGTAGTCTCCATAGACTGGGCTGTTTGTGGTGGTAGGTTTGCAGTCATAATTCTGCAGCAAACTTTTATCATTCCACAGCACCTAACAAATGACAAATGTTAAAACTGAAGATCAAAAACTGATTGTAAATGTACTTTAGTATGAAAATATTCTTATATTTTTTTATTTCTGTATCTGTGTTAAGCCATATGTTCCAACTAGTTTTGTCTTTGTTTTAATCTCAAGAAGGCATATGTTATAAATTACCTTGCTAAGAATTAATGTAATAATATTTTAATCATACTTTTGTCATGCTACTGACAGTGATGTCTGATTTCAAACTTTTGTTACCTGTGTTCCCTGAAATGTATGACACTACAATGTCTTGTTGAGTTGTATAACAATCACAGTCAGCAGTTACTTATGTATTTTTTCTAAGTCTAGTTTGATAGGAATGTTTGGATCAACCACTAGAAGAAACATGGCTTGTTCTGATTGGTGAATCATTAAAACTGTGATTGTGTTTTGACAATGAATGCAGCTTCTGCAGTACAAAACTCAAAAAATATCAGTATTAAACTAGGCTCTCTTGGCAACATCAAAAAGAAAAACAACACACACACATATATATATATATATATATATATATATATATATATATACACATAAACCACTGAACATATGTGCACATTACTAGGAAATAGTACAGTCTTTTGCAGTGCCCCAGTGTCTCTACAATGAAGGTGGTACTGCAGATTATAAATGTGAGAAATGTATGTAAACCATAAACTGGGTCTCATTCCTCAAGAATGGGACTTGAACACAGTTCCCATTACAGAGGGGCTACTGGCAGAAGTCAATCTGCATACTTTTTGCTGTTGAAAAAAACTTTTTAAAATAAAATATCAGTTTTTTTTTTCATTTGTTGCTTTATCACTGCTATTACTGACCTAGTCTCTTGTTTATGTGCCTGTCAAGTTCTCTCTTAAATATTAATTTGAAAAAAAAAATCTACTCATAAATATTAACAATGACATTTATTTTACATTTTAAAATTAACACTGCGCTTTCACTGTTGGTTTCAAATTGCATGTTTGAAAACATATATAAATGTAATGTAGAGTGTGTGTGTGTGTGTGTGTGTGTGTGTGTGTGTGTGTGTGTGTGTGTGTGTGTGTGTGTGTGTGTGTGTGCGCGTGTGTGATTGGAAATATATCAGAAACTGCAAGTTATTAAAGGGAATTAAAGGGCATTAAAGATATGTTCGTTGTGTTAACTGAAACAATTGAGTTTGAGAGTGTAATTATATAACTAACCAGCTTTCAGTAGTGTGTTAGTGTACTTTATTATATTTGTCATCTATGTTCCATTATATGAATTAAATAAACTAGCAGCTCAGTTTAATAACACAGAACAGAGACTTTTTATTCTTTTCAAAAACATATTTACTGTTATTGTTAATTTTCTCACTACTTTACTGCATAAACAACATGCCTTGATATATTTCTTTTATATGAAGCAGTGCAATGAATGTCACACAGTCATCTATCAAGTTGATTCTACTGATATAAAAGTGGCTAATATGTCCCATTATTCATTAAATAACTAAACTTATTTCACAAACAGGTCTGATAGGAATTCTCAAAGCAGATTAGGTGAACCACTCAGATACAAACACGTTAGAGTTGACCAAGTGCACCACTGCAGTCGAGTTCAATAAAAAAATATATATATCTGA